>NW_007246658.1:336728-371625 GCF_000164805.1 Carlito syrichta | reverse complement strand
TCTCTCCCAAATCCATATAACTTTGTCTCATGCTCACTCTAATAGTGTTAGTAAATATCCAATCAATTCAATTGCATGTTGAGGGTTATTAGAGTTAAAAAGAACTCCCTTTACTAATCACATTGGCATAACAGGTGTTCTAATTTGAGGACATAGATGGCATCACTTCTGCAGGAAGTGTCCTCAGAGACCACTGGGGGGTCCCTGAGCAAAACAGGATTCATGGTGACTGAGGCAGGGTGGGGTAGAGTGAGCAGGGTCTGGAACGTCTGAGGATTCAGCCATGCAGAGCTCATGCCAACAGGTTGAGTAGAATTTACTCAAGACTTTTATTTATTATTATTATTCTTTTTGGAGTCAGAGTCTCACTCTGTTACCCAGGCTGGAGTGCCATGGCACGCTCACGGCCACTGCAGCCTCGACCTGCTGGGCTCAGGCGATCCTTCCGCCTCAGCCTTCCGAGCAGCCGGAATTACAGGCATGTGCTACCACGCCCGGCTGATTTTTGGATTTATTGTAGAGATGAGGTCTTGCTGCCCAGGCGGGTCTCGAACCCGCGGGCTCAGGCCATCCGCTCACCTCAGCCTCCCAAAGGCGCGGGATGACAGGCTGAGCCACCGAGCCCGGCACTCTAGGAGAGTTTTTAACAACAGTGACCTTTTCCCCTCCGACTGCTGTTCTTGCACGCGCAGTAGTGGGGCTAGACCGGGCACAGCCCGCTTGCCTCCTGCCTGAGAAGTAAGCCCAAGTACTGAGGAGGCCATTGCTGGAGGGCAGAGGAGGTGAATGCATCCTAAGAACAACTGGGTACAGAGTCCCCAAATGCAAGCTTTAAACATCCCCACTTTTGGATTAAAAGTGCCCTCCCCTCCTTCCCTCCATGAAGACAGACCTTTACAACAAAAACTGTGGTACAGACACAACATAAAGTTTCCAATCCAACAGCCTTAAGCACATTTCACACTGTTGTGCAATCGTCACCGCTATCCATGCCCAGAAAATTTTCATCATTCCAAAATGAAACTCTAGACCCATTAAACATGAAGAGGAATTTTTAATTGGACTAGATTCCAGGGGGAAAGAGCACAGTGTGTTTGAATGTCACACACACAGGGGTGACTTTCTCTCCGGATTTTTCCGTATACCCACGGGGCAAGAAGGATGAGCTGTGTCAGGGGCCTGCCTACATGGGGGAGACTGGGATGTCTGCATCCCTCTACTTCTGTGAGAAAGTACTGAGAGGTGGCTTGTGATTGGGTAGACAAAAAAACAAAAACAAAACAAGAAAAGGCCAGGGGTGGTGGCTCACGCCTGGAATCCCAACACTTTGGGAGGTGGAGGTGAAAAGATTGCCTGAGTCCAGGGCTTTGAGACCAGCCTGGGCAACTCGGTGAGACCTTGTCTCTACAATGAATCAAAAAATTAGCCAGGTGTGGTGGTGCGTGCCTGTGGTTCTCGCTACTTGGAAGGCTGAGGTGGAAGGATCACCTGAGCCCAGCAGGTCGAGGTTGCGGTGGTGGTGAGCATGCCATCGCACTCCAGCCTGGGCAACAGAGTGAGATTCCGACTCAAAAATAAACAAATAAATAAATAAAGCCCATTCATTGTTTACCTAAAATTCAAATTTAACTGGCCACCATATATATATATACATATATATATATATTTTTTGAATTGGAGTCTCACTTTGTCTCCCAGGCTGGAGTTCAGTGGCATGCTCCTGGCCACCGCAGCCTCGACCTGCTGGGCTCAGGCAATCCTTCCACCTCAGCTTTCCAAGTACCTGGAACTATAGGCGTGGACCACCATATCCGGCTAATTTTTTGATTTATTGTAGAGACGAGATCTCACCAAGTTGCTCAGGCTGGTCTTGAACCCCTAGACTCAGGCACTTCTCTCACCTTGGCCTCCCAAGGTGCTGGGATTATAGGCGTGAGCCACGGCTCCTGGCCCAGGAGCTGTTTTCTTAGGAGATCCATGAATGGCCTTTCTAGGGAACCAACTGGCAAACAAGCACTTTTTTTGCTGGAGAACCACACAGGACTCTAAACCTAGGAAGATGCACCATGGCTAGCTTTCCAACTAACTGAGCCCTGAGGGCTGCAAGTACAATGGCTTCTCCTTGCTTACCGAGAGAGTGCAAGGTTTGACGGGAGCTCCCCAACACTGCAGAGGAGAAAGGGTGTCTAGACAGAGTGGAGACCAGGGAGGAAGCCAGAAAGAAAGCCTTATTCTGGGAGGAGAGAGGGGCCTAGCCGATTTCAAGAGGCTTGCAAGGAAAACAGCGATCCAGGGGTCTCTGCTAGGGGCGAAGCATCTTGCCCTGGGCTGGAGAGAGCGGCTTTGAGGGTCTGCCTAGTGGCACCCACACTCACAGATAGTCAGGGAGCCCTGCCAAGCAGCTGGCGCTGGCAGAGAGAGCAAGGCTGTTCCCGCCCAGGTAAGAAGAGGTGAGTCAGGGAAGCTGGTGACCAACTCCCTTCTGGGAAACCGAGTGGCCTGGCGTGGGGAGCAGGGGTGAGTTGTCTTGCTGGAGGCAAACAGGCATTCTGCAGAGAGCAGGATGTAGTTGGCGGTCTCCAGGAGACATCAGTGCTAACAATAGTCATGCCAGGGCAACCCTCTTTTGAGTTCCCTCCCTTTACTGCCTGGAGCATTCCTATCTTCTAATAAATTCTGACTTAAAAAAAAATAGTCATGCCCATAGGCACATCTGTAGATTTACATATGAAGGAGTGTGTTGAGGCAGAAGAAACTTGCTATATATCTTCACTGGCTTTGGAGGCTCTTATTAAAAACAGTGGAGGTGGGTGGAGGCCATGAACGTGTGGCACTCCATGGTAAAGGCTGCCGTTTGTGAAGAATGAGGAATGGAAATCGAAGTATTGGCTATACCTGGTGTTAACCAGCAGACTTTGGTTTTCTAGATCGTGGTTTTTGATGCCAACAATTCTGGCAGAGGTTACCGAGTGCTTTGTACTAAGTCTGGGAAGACCTGTTTGACAGGAAACACCTACCTAATTGAGAGATTCCACCCAAAATGTGAAGGGGTGGGGAGAAACTGGTCAAATAAAACCACGGACCCAAGTATCGAGGAGGATAACCACTTTAGCACAAAAGGAAATAGAGAAACGTGCACACGGAAGCACCCGGTAAATGGGTTACACACAGTGCATAAAGCTTCGAGATCTATACTGCATGGTGTGAAATCTGGGAAATGCAGTGAATGTAACATTTCTACATAGTGAAGTCAACATAATCCCACAGGAATGGGGTGCGATGGGAACCAATGGCTGGCTCAGGCCTGTTGTACCATGAGATGAGTGTCAGGAAGACTCCAGCTCAGAACAAGCCAAAGCTTGTGGGGATAGCAAGGCTACAGACAGGCGAGAGGTTTTTTATTTTTTTAGAACTGGAGTCTCACTCCCTCACCCAGGCTGGAGTGCAGTGGCACGCTCACGGCCACCACAGCCTCGATCTGATCTGCTAGGGTCAGGCGATCCTTCCGCCTCAGCCTTCCAAGTAGCTGGAACTACAGGTATGTGCCACCATGCCCGGCTAATTTTTTGATTTATTGTAGAGACGAGGTCTTGTCATGTTGCCCAGGCTGGTCTCCAACCCTGGGTTCAGGGACTCCTCTCGCTTTGGCCTCCCAAAGTGCTGGGATTACAGTTGTGAGCCACCATGCCTGACCAGTGAGAGGTTTTTTAAAAAGCTGTGTTTGGAGCAAGAAGAACATGGAAGTTTCTGCTGTTAGGATAATTTAGTGCAGTGTTTGCAAATGATAAAGAGCAAGGGAGAACCACTCCATCCAAATGTTGCTTCTGTCTCTTGGAACAAGATAATGCTTTTCTTTTCTTTTCTTTTTTTTTTGAGTTGGAGTCTCACTCTGTCACCCAGACTGGAGTGCAGTGACACGCTCCTGGCCACCGCAGCCTCGACCTGCTGGGCTCCGGCGATCTTTCCACCTCAGCCTTCCAAGTAGCCAGAACTAAAGGTGTGCGCCACCACACCCGGCTAATTTTTGATTTATTGTAGAGATGAGGTCTCACCAAGTTGTCCAGGTGGGTCTCGAACCCACGGGCTCAGGCATTCCACTCGCCTCGGCCTCCCAAAGTGCTGGGATGACAGGCTGAGCCACTGAGCCCGGCCCAGAATGCTTTTCAAGCTCCATGTATCCTGACAGGTACACTGAGGTACACTGAGAGAAAGGCAGGGATCCAGATTCCAAATACTTACCTGTCAGGGACGTGCTTGCTGAAAAATTGCAGCTATCTTGGTGCAAAAAAATGAAAAATGGCAAGGAGATAAAAACGATTTTTACACAAAGGGATTTGACGACTTATTTTAAGAAGATTCCTTGTTTGTGAACTACCCTCTCCCAGCACTCTTGGGATGGTTTTGCCCACCCAGCTGTAAACCACCTTGATGCTAGGTTATCGAGTAATGGCAAAATGGGGTTAGGCCTGCAGGATACAGGTCAAGGTCAAAAGTCCGGTCATTTCTCATTCTCAAAGGTACTGTAGAGGCATGGAGCAGAAAAGATAGGTGGGCCACTGGAGGCCCTCTTGTCCTGGAGGAAGGGAGGGGCCCCCATGTCATTCTCTGCTAAGCTGACACCTGTCCCCAGCAGGCAACTTAATCACTTATCCCTAAAATAGCAGCTTGTTCCCTAAGCATTCTGGGTTCCTAAGCAAAAAATGGCTCTTCATTGGTTTACTTTAAAGAGCGGTAGCACGAAATTTGGGGAAATTTATTTTACAATGTTTATTATAAAAGAAATGTTTAAACATGTTTATTATTTTCCATTAGAATGTTTATTATAAATTCAGAATAGAATGTTTATTATCACCTTGGAATATAGAAAGAAAAACCTTAAAGGTTAAAATAAAAACAGCCTGTAATTTTACCATTACTGAATTTTGGGTATTTTTCCTTTTAGTCTTTCTTTCTTTGCTTATTTTAAATAAAATGTGAATTATACTGTACATTCAGTTTCATATCCCATTTTTTTGCACTTAATATTACAAGCATTTTCCTTATCATTAAACACTGTTCAAGAGCATGATTGTAATCGGCCTTTACTGGGCCACAGATCATTTAACCATGACCTCTGTGTTGGACTCTGCCTTGTTTCTAGCTCCTCATGAAAATAAAGCCGTGGTAGACATCCTTGTATGAAAACCTTCACTTAGGATGCATTTCTAAAGGTTGAATTACCAGGTCAAAGACTAGGATCACTTAGGAGTCTTTCGATGCCTACTGCTGACTTGTCCTTTGTTTTGCAAGCTCACAAGGGGCAAGAGAGTTGCCCACTTGTCACCTGGTATTACGGTTTGCAGTTTCCCTCTGATGTGGCCAGGCCGCCCTGCTGTGTGCTATCCCATTGCACCACTGCCATCTTGTGTTCTCCCTTGGTGGCTTTTCTGGGAGAGAGGAAGCCCTGGTCCTTGGACTGTTTGAAATGCTCTCTTAGCTGGGCACGGTGGCTCATGCCTGTAATCCCAGCACTTTGGGAGGCAGAGGTGAGAGGATTGCCTAAGCCCAGGGGTTCGAGACTAGCCCAAGCAACTTGGTGAGACCATGTCTCTACAAGAAATCAAAAAATTAGCCAGGCGTGGTGGTGTGTGCCTGTAGTTCCAGCTACTTGGAAGGCTGAGGTGGAAGGATCGCCTGAGCCCAGCAGGTCGAGGCTGCGGTGGCCGTGAGAACCACTGCACTCCAGCCTGGGTGACAGAGTGAGACTCCACCAAAACAAAACAAAAACAAAAACAAAACAAAACAAAAAGAAATGCTCTCTGTGTTATTTGCTGCTCCATGGCTGTTTTAATGTTACTGCTTTGAGGTGACATGGATTTCCCCTAGTTTGGCCAGCTGGGAAACTCCTGTTTGCCCTCTGGACTCAGCTCTTGTGCCCTCTGTAAAACTTCTGCTAACTTTTCAGGCTGGTTTTGGACTATCTCCTCGGGGCTTCCTCTCCACAGTCCTTCCCCATGTAAGCGCTGACATACCTTATTCGGTGTGCTTAGCTGCCTCCTCTCTGGATGTGAGCTCCCTGAGGGGAGGAACACAATGTTTTCCGCTGTATCTTTAGCACCTGACACTGCATCTGGCAGATCAGATTACTCAATAGATGCTGAATAAGGATTTATTTAAGAAATCCTTGAGGTTTCATCTCTATTTCTGTACCCTACATTTCATTCATTACCCTCTAGGTTTTTACTTTATTTTATTATAGAGAGGTGGGATACAAGTCAGGATTAACTACACAAGTAGGTTGCGTGCAGGTGAAGTTTGAGCCTCCAGCTGGCCCTCACTCCTGCTGGTTTGGGACCAGGTGCCCTTTGTGTTGTTCTGTGTCCCCTCCCTCCCTCCCCTGGCAGTGCCCAGCGACTGCCAAGCTCTCCCTTGTGCTTTTGTGATGAATGTTCAGCCTTCACTTATGAGTGAGAACATGCGGTCATCAGTTCTTTGTTTCTGTGATAGATCACTAAGTATGATGGTCTTTATCTCCATCCAATTCACTGAAAAATCCATGATTTTGTTCTTCTTTATGGCAACGTATACTCCATGGTGTATATGTACCAGATTTTCTTTATCCAGTTCACTTTTGATGGGCAGCTGGGTTGATTCCATAGTTTTGCTATTGTAAATATTGTGGCCCTAAACATGCATGTATCTTTTTTGTAGAATAATCTATGTTCCTCCGGGTAGATTCCCAGGAGAGAGATTGCTGGATCATATGGAAGGTCACTTTTTTGTTCTTTTAGGAATCACCACACTGCTTTCCATAGTGGACCACATGCAGAAGAATGAAACTGGACTCCGACCTATCATCACATACAAAAAACAACTCTAAATGGATCAAAGGCCTGAACATAAAACCTCAGATTACAAGAATACTAGAAGGAAATGTAGGAAACACTCGAATGCCCATTGGAGTAGGCAACATATTCTTGACCAAATCCCTAAAAGCAAATGCCATGAAAGCTAAGACAGACAAGTGGGACCTCATCAAAATGAAAAGACTTTTTTTTCTTTTTTGTGAGAAAGCAGGATTTATTGAGAGGACAGAAAAGCTCCCATAGTGGGAGAGGACCCAAAGGGGTTGCCCCAGCTTTTTTTTTTTGAGTTGGAGTCTCACTGTGTCACCCAGGCTGGAGTGCAGTGGCTCGCTCATGGCCACTGTAGCCTTGACCTGCTAGGCTCGGTTGATCCTTCTGCCTCAGCCTTCCAAGTAGCAGGAACTATAGGCACACGCCACCACACTTGGCTAATTTTTTGATTTATTGTAGAGATGAGGTTTCACCAAGTTGCCTAGGCTGGTCTCGAACCCGTTGGGCTCAAGCAATCCTCTCACCTTGGCCTCCCAAAGTGCTGGGATTATAGGCGTGAGCCACGGCGCCCAGCTGAAAAGCTTTTGCATAGCAAGAGAAGCCCCTCCTAGCTATTTAATGGGGGTCTTTCTGATTACATAACCATCTTGTAGTATTAATCCTTGTTTGATAATCTAGAGTTGAGCTGAGAGCAACCGAAAAAAGAAAAGGGAAGAAAGAGAGGAGAAATAGATCAGAATTTAAACCATTACAGTATTTATTTCTATGTAATTTTACAGTTTGCAATGTTCTTTCATATACTTTATTGTGGTAATTCTTTTTTTTTTTTTTTGAGTTGGAGTCTCACTCTGTCGCCCAGACTGAAGTGCAGTGGCCGCTCTCGGCCACCGCAGCCTCGACCCACTGGGCTCTGGCGATCCTTCCGCCTCAGCCTTCTGAGTATCCAGAATTACATGCGCTACCACGCCCGGCTGATTTTTGATTTATTGTAGAGATGAGGTCTCGCCAAGTTGCCCAGGCATGTCTCGAACCCGCGGGCTCAGGCAATCCACTCACCTCAGCCTCCCAAGTCGTGGGATTACAGGCTGAGCCACCGAGCCCGGCTTTATTGTGGTAATTCTAAGCCCCCTCCTGGAAGGCACAGACCCTTATGCTATGGGCAGTGATAGCAATCTGTATCAGCCTCCTTAGCACCTCTCACAATTGTTGGCATACAATTACAGATACTCCTCTACTTGCAATGGGGTTATGTTCTCATTAACCCATCATTAAATCAGAAAATAAAATTTAAAAAAATGATTTTTTTTTTGAGTCGGTGTCTTCCTCAGTTGCCCAGGCTGGAGTACAGTGGCATACTTATGGCCACCGCAGCCTTGACATGCTGGACTCAGGCGATCCTTCCACTCTCAGTCTTCCAAGTAGCTGGAACTACAGGTGCACACCACCACACCCAGCTAATTTTAAAAATTTATTGTAGAGACCAGGTCTCACCAAGTTGCCCAGGCTGGTCTTGAACCCCTGGACTCAGGTAATCCCCTCACCTCTGCCTCCTAAAGTGCTGGGATTATAGATGTGAACCACTGTACCCGGTTAGGTCAGAAAATTTTAAGTCAAACCATAAATCAGGAACTGTCTGCTATTTGTGTTCACCGATGTATCCCCAATGCCTAGCACAGTGCTTTATGCACTGTAGCAATTAAGCAAATTTTTATGAACTCCAAGAAAAAAGCATTTTTATCTCCATCTTATAGAGAAAGAAACAAAGCTTAGAGAGTTGACATTTCAATAGAGGGTATTAGATTCAAGTTTGGTGCTCTTTCTACACATGTCAGCTAATGTAGTGAACTTTCTCCCCCACGGGGCAAAATATAAAGGTGGATTTTATGGTTTGGATATTTGACCCCTTCAAACCCCGTGTTGAAATTTGATTCCCGGTGTTGAAGGTAGGGCCTGATCAGAGGTTTTATGGTCATAGTGGTGGAACTTTCATGAATAGATTAATGCCCTTCCTGCTGAGTGAGTTCTCACTCTATCCGGCAAGATCTGGTTGTTAAAATGAGCCAGGCAGCTGGGGGCAGTGGCTCACGCCTATAACCCCAGCACTTTGGGAGGCCAAGGTGAGACGATTACCTGAGCCCACAGATTCAAGACCAGCCCGGGAAACTTGGCGAGACCTCATCTCTACAATAAATCAAGAAAAATTACCCAGGCATGATGGAGCAAGCCTATGGTTCCAGCTACATGGAAGGCTGAGGCGGAGGGATCTCCTGAGCTCAGTTGGTCGAGTCTGCGGTGGCTATAGGCATGCCCCTGCCCTCCAGCCTGGGCAACAGAGTGAGACTCCGACTCGAAAAAAAATCGTCTCTATAATAGATCAAAAAATTAGCTCGACATGGTGGGGCACACCTGTGGTTCCAGCTACTTGGAAGACTGAGTTGGAAAGATCACCTGAACCTGAGCAGGTTGAGGTTGCGGTGGTCGTGAGTGTGCCACTGCACTCCAGTCTGGGTGACAGCGTGAGATTCCAACTCCAATTCCAACTCTAAAAAAAACAAAAACAAAAAGAGCCAGTCACCTCTCCCCACTCTTACTTCCTCTCTTGCAATGTGAGCTCTGGCCACGCCCGCTCCCCAGCCCTTTCAGACATGAGCAGAAGCAGCATGAGGCCCTCACCAGATGGATGCAGATGCTGGTGTCATGCTTCTTGTCTATCTTGCAGGACCATGAGTCAAATAAACCCCTTTTCTTTATAGATGACCCAGTCTCAGGCATTCTTTTATAGCAACACAAATGGACTAAGACTGTGCGGGGAGATGGAGAAGAGAATAATAGAGGGGAAGAAGAGAGGGCGGAAGGAGGAGGAAGTTATGGAGACGGAGAGTGGAAAAAGATGGTTTGAAATGGACACCTTGATGAGGCAGAGAGGATGAATGGAAAGTGGTGACTCCACATAAGATGTGGTGTTTCGTTCCTCCACCAAGCTTAGTAAACCAACATTCCACTCAGAACTGCTGCAGCTTAAAACCAGCCAAACAGAAAAATTCAATAATACGCTGCCCACGATAGCGCTCCATATTCTCAGGCCAATCAATGCCTACACAGCCACAGATTGGAGAAGACACTGAGCAGCACTGGGCGGAAACGTGTCCGCAGTGATGTCCTCCAGAGGATCAGGCTGCCTCCTCCTGGCTTCATGCAACAGAAGGCTTAGGTAAAGCTTGTCTATGACAGGTAAATGTGTCTTGTGGAGTGGTACAGCTGAAGGCCAAGGAATGCGGTGACGCTTTTCCTTTAGTGGTGTTTTTGAACTCTTGGGAGTCAGCATATCATAGAAGTTAAAAGTAGTGCAGGCTGTGGGGAGTCAAGACTGCTTGGGCTGGAATCCTGTCTTAATCCCTTCCTTGTGTGATCTTGGGCAAGTAACTTAACCTCTCTGTGACCTAGTTTCTTCATTTGTAAAGTGGGAATAATAAAAGTACGAAAACCCCCAGAATTTATTTATAAAACACTATGTGGCCGGGCTCGGTGGCTCAGCCTGTCATCCCGCGCCTTTGGGAGGCTGAGGTGAGTGGATGGCCTGAGCCCGCGGGTTCGAGACCCGCCTGGGCAGCGAGACCTCATCTCTACAATAAATCAAAAAAATCAGCCAGGCATGGTAGCGCATGCCTGTAATTCCGGCTACACGGAAGGCTGAGGCGGAAGGATCGCCGGAGCCCAGCGGGTCGAGGCTGCGGTGGCCGGGAGCGGCCACTGTGCTCCAGTCTGGGCGACAGAGTGAGACTCCCACTCAAAAAAAAAAAAAAGAAAGCAGGATTTATTGTGAAGACAGAAAAGCTCCCGCAGTGGGAGGGCACCCGAAGGGGTTGCCAGATTTCACTGTCTTAAATGGCCCCCAAGGCTAGTGCTGAAATGCTGCCTACGTTTCCTAAGGGAAGAAAACTGATGAGCCTAGCAGAGAAAATATGTGTGTAGGCCGGGCTTGGTGGCTCAGCCTGCCATCCCAGTACCTTGGCCAGTGGATTACCTGAGCCTGTGGGTTCGAGATCAGCCTGGGCAACTTGGCGAGTCCTCGTCTCTACAATCAGTCAAAAATCAGCCGGGTGTGGTAGCGCACACCTGTAATTCCGGCTACTGGGAAGGCTGAGGCGGAAGGATGGCTGGAGCCCGGCAGGTCGAGGTTGCGGGAGCGGCCACTGCACTCCAGTCTGGGCGACAGAGTGAAACTCCAACTCAAACAAAAAACAAAAAACAAAACACTATGTGTTTATTCTTTCACGTTTAAACTTAGTGCTTGTCGTTTGATACAATACACCTATTGAGACACTTTTTCCACTGCTCAAAACAGTTTTTGAACTCATCAGTTTTGATGCTGTTTTTCACTTCTTCCACATAGGCAAACGTTTCCCTTGGAGGACTTTTTGCATCTGAGAAAACAAACAAACAAAAAGTCACCTGAGGTGAGATCAGGTGAATAGGGAGGGTGGGGCATAGGAGTCATGCTGGTTTAGGCCAAAAACTCCCGAACACTCAGTGTGGTGTGGGCAGGAGCATTTGTGAATCACCCATCATGAAATGGGCAAATGCATTGAAAGAATCTCAAAAGAAAAAAAAAAAAAAGAAAAGAAAATAAATTCACTGAAGCCAAATGCAGTTGCTGATACACTGATGCTGATGGGTTCCTAGAACACTTACCTAGTGAGAAAAGTCTTAATTACAAGGGCCTGCTCTCCAAAAGGTAATTCTGGGGTTTTTTGGGTCACCTTCATATAATGGGATAGTGCATTAAAGGTCATAGAACAGAGACTGACAATAATGTGTTGGCTACCTTTGTTAAGATTGCCTTCAGGCTTCTACATGGAAGAATTGTCTGCAGTTTTGTCTAATAAGCATTGGGCATAGCGCCATTTCCCATTGCCTAAGAATTCTTAGGCACTTGAAGGGCACCCAACAAGGCTATACCTCAGGGTGTCCTGTTCTTACCCAAAGCTTTTAGGAAAGTAGATGGACTTTTTAGAAGTGGTTCTTACTACTTTTTTGGGGTCAAGATCTTACTCTGTCACCCAAGCTGGAGTGCAGTGGCATGATCAAGGCCCACCACAGCCTTGACCTCCTGGACCTAGGCAATCCTTCTGCCTCAGCCTTCAGAGTAGCTATAGCTGCATGCCACCATGCCTGGCTAATTTTCTGATTTTTTTTTGTAGAGATGAGGTTTCATTATGTTACCTAGGCTGGTCTCAAATTCCTGGGCTCAAGCGATTCTCCTCCCTTGGCCTCCTAAAGTGCTGGGATTACAGGCATGAGCCACCGTGCCTGACCTCTTGGTACTCTTTATTAATATGTTCACTTTCTTATCTTTCCTCACATTGTCTTTCCACACATCACTTGTCCAGCCGACTAATTTCTCTTAATTTTTGGGGACTTAGTCCAGTCCTCATATACTTCTAAGTGTTTTCTCTTACCTCCTTGTACTCAGATTCTTCTCTCAATTTTCCTATAATACTCTGACCAAATATCTATCCTAGTTCTTACGCATTATGTCATAATTTATGTACAGTTTTTTTTCATTACTAAATTGATAACTTTTGACAATGAAAATAATATCCACTTTTCAATGCCCTTAGTAACTGGTACATACTAGGCTTCCAATAAGTGTTTGTTGAATGAATTCCTACATGATTACGATTAAAGATGTTTAAAAAGGCAATACAAACATATGATTAAAGATGTTTAAAAAGGCAATACAAACATATGATTAAAGATGTTTAAAAAGGCAATACAAACATAAAAAATTTATGAAACACTGCTAAAAACACAGAACCAAAAGACAACTAAATATACATCCTAGAAATGATAAAAATGTAGATATTAAAATCAAAAACTGAATGAGTTGATTTAACAGCAAAGTAGATAGAACTGAAGAGAAAATTGATAAACTGAATAGCAGCAGAGAGAAGTTAAGACAGAAAACATGAAATAGAACTTAAGACAAACATATCCAGAGAGAGAGAGAGAGAGAGAGAGAGAGAGAGTCAGTTTGTGGGTTAAAGTAAAAGGAATTGTAAAAAAGTAATATTTGAATAAATAAAGTCTAAAAATTTTCTAGTGTTGATGAAAGACAAGACTTTGATTTAGGGAGTATGAGTCTTGAGCAGGATAAACAAAAAGGAAAATTTACACCTAGACACATGATAATGCAGCACATCAAAGAGGTAAAAGTATCATAAAAAGAACCATAGAAGCTGGGCTCAGTGGCTCAAGCTGTAATCCCGCGCCTTTGGGAGGCTGAGGTGAGTGGATTGCCTGAGCCCGCGGGTTCGAGACCCACCTGGGCAGTGAGACCTCATCTTTACAATAAATCAAAAAATCAGCCAGGTGTGGTAGCGCATGCCTGTAATTCCGGCTACTTGGAAGGCTGAGGTGGAAGGATCGCCGGAGTCCAGCAGGTCGAGGCTGTGGTGACTGGAAGCGGCCACTGCACTCCAGTCTGGGTGACAGAGTGAGACTCCAACTCAAAAAAAAAAAAAAACCAAAAAAACCACAACAAAAAAACCATAGAGAATAGACTTTACTTACAAGGATGATCACTAGAGTGACAGCGGATTTCTTAACCATTACAATGGGAACTAGAAAACAATGGGGGAAATAAGAGCTTAATGATGCTGAGAAACAACCCAAGTGTCCATCAGTAGATAAATGCACAAAATGTGGTATATGTATATAAAATGGAATATTATTCAGCCATGGAAAGAAGTGAAATTCAGATAAATGCTACAGCATAGATGAACCTTGAAAAATTATGCTAAGTGAAATAAACCAGACACAAAGGGAGAAATATGTGATTCTACTTATAGGAGATACTTAGAATAGGCAGATTCATAGAGGTAGACAGTGAAATTGAGGTCACCAGGGATTAGGGGAAGGAGTGAAGGGGAGGTTATTGTTTCATGAATAGAGTTTCTGTTTAGAATGTTGAAAAATTCTGGAAATGGATATGGTGACAGTTATACAATACTGCAAATGTACTTAATGCCACTGAATTGTGCACTTAAACATTCTTAAAATGTAAATTTTGTATGTCTGTTTTATCATAATAAAAATGCTGAAAGACATTAAATGCTAATTTAGAATTCTTTGTCCGGATAAATTACAATACAACAATGAAGGTAAAATAAGGATATAGACAAAAAAAGTTGAATGAATTTCTGCTAATAAGTCTTTGATGAAAGAATTACACATAGAATAACTTGGAGGAAGAAAAATTCAAAAAGCGGGTATAAAAAACAAGAAGGAATGGTAGACAAAATTGGTGTGTAAGTGACTAAATCTAGATAGACAACAGCTGTATAGAATAATAATAATACTGATGTGTGTGTAAAATCAAGAAGGATCTAAAATACTGACTAAGTAGCATGTAAAATAACAGAGGTGATTATAATTAAATAATTTTTAGGCCTTTGTATCATTTTGGATAAGGCTTTGGAGACTGATTCATTTTAGACTTTATGTATGCCCATTTAATATTGAAAAAAAAAAAAAAACCCAGCAACAACAAAAATTAGAAATTATAAAGTAGTAGAGGGAGAAATAGATAATAAATAAGTCACTCTAATAAAAGGCAGAACAGAAGAAAGTTTTGTATAGAAAAAGTAAGATACATAAAGTGCAAGATAAAATGACAAAAATACAGCTCTAACAGTAATCACAATAAATGTAAATGGACCAAACTTGTTAAGACGTTGTCAGTTGTTAAAATTCTACTATACCTGTTTCCAAAAGGCATCCCTAAGACATAAGAATGGTGAAAGGATGAAAGTAATTTTATTTTATTACTTTTTTGAGTTGGAGTCTCACTCTGTCATCCAGGCTGGTGTTCAGTGGCACATTCATGGCCACTGCAACCTTGAACTGCTTGGCTCAGACAATCCTTCCACCTCAGCTTTCCAAGTAGCTGGAACTACAGATGCATGCCACCATGCCTGGCTAATTTTTTTTGTGGGTGACTTATTGTAGAGTCGAGTCTAACCAAGTTGCCCAACTGGTCTCGAACCCCTAGGCTCAGGCAGTCCTCTCACCTCGGGCTCCCAAAGTGCTGGGATTACAGGCTGAGCCTCCGTGCCTGACTGAAAATAATTTAAAAATGAAACTAGTCACTGACCAAAATAGATTTTAAGAGAAACATACTATTTCAGGCCTACTATCTAATGATAAACATTCACTAGAAAGAAATAACTCTAAATGTGTATGCACCTAATAACATAGCCTCAAATTATACAAATCACATATTTTTAGAATTATAAAAAGAACATGGTAAAACTGCAATTACAATATATTTTTATGGTATTTTATAGATGAAATACACAATGATTTAGTAAAGAATATAGAAGATTTGAACAACAGAATTAATAAAAATCGAATATATGTAAAAACTGACCTCATGTAGTTCACAGCCCTCGAATACCAACTCGGCTCTACTGGCAGGCAGACTATATTTTCTGAACACCACACAATTCAGCTAGGAGTCTATAAAAATGTGACTGACAGCTTTTGTACATTTTGGAATCTAAAAAGCATGCTTCTAAGTAATTTGTGAATGGCAGAATAAATCACAAAAAAGAAAATACTAGAACTGAATTATAATGCAAATACAAAGTGTCAAAAATGATTTAAAGATGGGTTGGCTACGAGGCAGAGAGATACTACTTCTATGTGAGGGTTTTCAAGACCCATCATGATTAAGACAGACTTTTCTGGGCAGGACTGTCCGGCTACCCTGGAATGACTGTGTGAAAAGGTGGACTCCGAGCGTAATTTCCAGGCTGGATTTGTGTATGTGCACCAGTGATCAAGACATATTCTCTGCACTGTGTTTTTACTAGACTAAGTCCTGTAGCAGACAGTCTGCTAAGGGACAGGGGAACCAAGGGAAGCAAGGTTTTGTCAGGATAACATCATAAGACTTCATACTACCTTGAAAGCTGACTTCAGTTCTTCACACTGGTAGTAATATTTCTGCTAAGAGAAAGGAGATGGCGGACTAGCCATGACTAGGAAGCAGGATTAAGTAACCAAGTATAGACCTGAGACCCTGGGGCTGGACTTGGAAGCAGAAAGTGATACGGGTGTGGCTTTACTCTTTTTCTTTTTTGAGTCCGAGTCTCACTCTGTCGCCCAGGCTGGAGTTCAGTGGCACGCTCACAGCCACCTCAGCCTTGACCTGCTGGGCTCAGGTGATGCTTCCACCTCACCCTTTCAAGTAGCTGGAACTACAGGCACGTACCTAATTTTTCTTGATTTATTGTAGAGAAGAGGTCTCACCAACTTGCCCAGGCTGGTCTCAAACCCCTGGGCTCAGGCAATCCTCTTGCCTCGGCCTCCTAAAGTGCTGGGATTGCAGACTTGAGCCACCGTGACCGGCGGCTTTATTCTTACTCTAGAAGAATTCACAATTAGAAGAAGTAGATTATCCACATCTGTGGATGCCCTCTCTTCCACCTCAGAGGTCTAGTCAGGTATAGTTCCGCTTAGGGTTTGACCTAGAAAGTGCATCCCTCTCATATGCTTTTCGCATGGCAGCATGGCCACCAGTGGGATTATGGCAACAGTTTAACCTCAGTTTTTGTTTCAAGGCTGCAGTGTGGGTGCAATAGAACTCAACATTTGAGGGTCAGGAGATGGCCTCCTATTTTGCTTCCTTTATGGAAAACAGACACAGTCTGTTGCCACACATTTCCTCCTCCTAGTCCAAAGCTGCCTCGACACCCCTGATGGCTATCACCTTGAGTCTACCTCCAACATGCTTCCAAAGTCTCTCATTTTCCTTGCGATCCATGATGTGTAAGAAGTTTGAAACACTGCCCTAGCCATGACTCTTGTAGGGAGGGATTAAGTGTGAATATTGACATGATGACCTGGGAAACGCCCCATTACCTGGCCCTAGGACGTGTTAGAAGGACAGATGGATCCAGTCAAGTTCACCAGACAGCACCTCCAGAGGCACAAGAGAGCCACGGCTCTCAGATCTTTTGGACCAGTGATTCCTAACATTGAATGCAATCAGTGTCCTGGAGGGCACATTAAAACACTTTCCTTTACTCTTCCCCCAGGGATTGTAATTCAGTAAGTTGGAGTGGAACTTGTGAAATTGCATTTCTGACGAGCTCCCAGCAGATGCAATATTGCTGGTTTGAGGATCCTGCTTTGAAATTAATGTAGAAAAAGACAGAAGAGAAGCAGAGAGAGAGAGAGAGAGAGAGAGAGAGAGAGAGAGAGAGAGAGAGAGAGAGAGAGAGAGAGATGCTGAACTGCCAGAGTGCCTAGGAGATTTATTAACATGTTTTCCAGCTTTTACTCTCCTTGCTATCTAAAGATTGTTTTTGGCTTGTGCACTCTGTTTCCTGCTCTCTCTTGCACAACAAGGGGACTCGTTTCCTAGAGTTTAGAGGAATAGAAAGTGGAGGCTGGGTGATGGAGAGAGCTGGGGAGGCAAGAGGAAAGGGAGAAGGAGGAAGGACAGGAGGCTTAGGGCCTGGTGATACAGGCAGCTTTGGGAAGAGGTGTGGGCAGCTGTGGGGCTGGAGGGACGTGAATGGGAGAAGAGAATCTCTTTGAGGACCACGGCCATCAGGGTGCGGGGAATGACCTGAGGCAGTGCAAAGGTGTTTGGGAAATATGAGCAATAATTCAAGTTATTCTATTTTATTTTATTTTATTTTAGATTGGGGTCTCACTCCATCACCCAGGCTGCAGTGCAGTGACAGGATTATGACGATCCTGGCTCATGGCAACCTTGACCTCCTGGGTTCAGGAGATCCTTCTATCTCAGCATCCTGAGTAGCTAGGACTATAGGGGTGCACTACCACACCTGGCTACTTTTTGGGATTTTTTGCAGAGACAAAACGAAATGATGCTAAAAGTCTAGTTCCTCAGTCTCCCTGGCCACATTTCAAGCACTCAATAGCCCATGTAGCTGGTGGTTACTGTGTTGCACAGTACTGATACCGAACATTTCATCAGTGTAGAAAGTTCTCCTGGACAATGCTGGAACATGTATTGCTCACCCCCTTTTACGTTCACTGAATACAAATTAGTCATACTGAATTAATTAAAATTTTACTGATTGTTTTGTCTTGATTTCTGAGCCAGCACTGGAGTTTTTATTTTCAGCTTTTTTTTTGAGTCAGGCTCTCACTCTGTCGTTCAGGCTGGAGTGCAGTGGCACGCTCACGGCTACCTCAGCCTCGACCGCTGGGCTCAGGGGATCCTTCCGCCTCAGCCTTCTAAGTAAGTGGAACCACAGGCATGCACCCATCACCACGCCTGGCTAATTTTTGATTTATTGTAGAGATGTGGTCTCGTCATGTTGTCCAGGCTGGTCTCAAACCCCCGAGCTCAGGCAATCCTCTTGCCTTGGCTTCCCAAAGGGCTGGGATTACAGGTGTGAGCCACTGTGCCTGGCTAGGGATTTTCAGTTTTTTTTTTTTTTCAGTTGGAGTCTTTTTTTCTGTTGCCCAGTCTGAAGTTCAGTGGCACACTCATGGCCACTGCAGCCTCAACCTGCTGGGTTTAGGTGATCCTTCCTCCTCAGCCTTCCAAGTAGCTGGAACCACAGGTGCGTGTCACCACGCCCGGCTAATTTTGTTTATTTATTCATTGTGGAGATGAGGTCTGGCCAAGTTGCCCAGGCTGGTCTCGAACCCATGGGCTCAGGCAGTCCTCTCGCCTCAGCCTCCAAAAGTGCTGGGATTACAGTCTTGAGCCACTGCGCCCGGCCTGATTTTCAGCTTTTAAAAAGTCATATGGTGCTCCCTGTTCCCTGGTCTCTCTTTCTTTTTTTTTTTTGGTGGGTTGTGCACTGTTGAGAGGAAGACCTGTCTTCTCTTTCTATGGATTTTCTTATTCCAGGGGCTTTCGGAGAGCTGTTTGGTCTACCATCCTCCTCCTGGGGTGTGGCCCAGGCCACTTCCCATGGCCTAACCCTCTGAACGGCATTTCTTTTTAATGAAGCCTGCCTTGGAGGAAAGGGTAGACTCCTGTAACCCTCAGACAGACCTTCATGTCTGCAGGGGGCCTGAGACACAGACACAGGGACACTCGTGACAATTAGCAATGGCATTCTGAGGTATCCTTTCTCATTAACCTCTTGCAAAATCAATTGTTTTTAAAAGGCTTCTGGGAAGGAAACCGCCAAGGCCAGAGTGCCCACGAGAGGGCACCCTTGTACCTTGAACAGCCTGTATTTCCAAAAATCCGGAGGAAGGTTCTCCTGCTTTGCAAGGGGAGGACAGAATGAATACACACTGGAAAGGAACAGAAAAAAGAAAAAAAAAAACCATCATCGTATTGTTACATCTAGCTGTAGTGCCTGATTACCATATATTTATGCATCCAGGGCCTCCTTAAATGTGGGAATCACAAGAACATTAGACAATAATAGGTAGACAAGGGATTAGATTGAAAATACTTCCAATAAGGTTGTGAATAGGTCAGTAGACTTTAAAACAGAATAAACCTCACTTCGAAGCAAGGTAGCTATGGAAACATTACCAAAATTATTCTGTTACTTCATGGCTGCCGTGGTTTCTGCAGCCTGGAAATGCCGTCAAGGGAAAGCAGAATATTATTTTCTTATAAATAATACAACACAGGATCCTATATGGAAAGTTGCAAGAAATTAGATTTCAGAGGTAGGAATGTTGCAACAAAAATACCCAACAGCTTTAATTTGGTTTCTGATACTTTGGCTCTGGGCTTGCTGTTGTTAAGTTTTTCTCTATTTCTGTTTTCTGTGGCAGAAAGGGAGACAGTGAAGAATTTATTCTCATGTCTCTGGATATATGAGACACACACACATGCGAGCACCTTGAGCATGGCTGATAGAAGACACCTGATTGCCTCAGGCATGACCCACACGTGGGCGAGGGCGAGTGACTATGCTTAGCACTAGATAAGGGGCTTACTTTCTTTTGTGTGTGTGTTTATTTTTATTTTAAAGGTGTGGGGTACAATTCAGGATTAGGTCTACACATGGTCTTCATACAAGTAAAGTTTGGGCCTCCCTTTGGCCCTGGCCTTGCCTGGTTTGAGATCAGGTAAGGGGGCTTACTTTCTTGTGGGAAATAGGCCTGGAGCTCTGTTGCCTAAGGCCATAGGGGTCTGTCACGGACCCTCAGAGACCAACATCGGCCTATGCCTTAGAGCTTTCCAGCAAACCCAGATGTGCCCATAAAGACAGTGTGTATGACTGTTCCCTAACTGTGCTGATCGTGTAGGTGGAGGTATGGGTAAGGAGGTGGGCAGATGGAAGAGAGGTAGGTATTCGGTAAGCTGGGGAAATGTCGTATAAGCCTGGGAGATAGGATAACTGTCAGGCTGGTGGGTGCTAGGGGTTAAGAGTGAAGTTTCGATACTGCTATGAAGTCATTCAGACAGGGGACCCATCCTGACCTGACAAGCATCCCTTTCCCCACAGAGTTTTAAGGGAGTATATCCAAAGGACAGCCACAGATTGGGAATCAACTGTCCAACATGCCATTGCAACGTACTGTGGTAAGCGATTGAGGTGTTCATGTGCCTAGGGTCTCAACACAAAGAAGTGGGATCTCCTAGTTCTTCCCAACTCCACACGTAAATATCAGGATATTCCCTTTACCAGGTTGGTCGCATGAAAAAGAAAATTGGCAGGGCTCGGTGGCTCAGCCTGCAATCCCAGCACTTTGGGAAGTCAAGGCGAGTGGATTGCCTGAGCCCGAGAGTTCAAGACCCGCATAGCCAACTTAGAGAGATGTCGTCTCTACAATAAATCAAAAATTAGCCGGGCATGGTAGTGTGTGCCTGTAGTTCAGGCTATTTGGAAGGCTGAGGCGGAAGGATCACCAGAGCCCAGCAGGGTGAGGCTGCGGTGGCCGGGAGCATGCCACTGCACTCCAGTTGGAGTGCCGGAGTGAGACTCCAACTCAAAAAAAAAAAAAAGAAAAAGAAAATCAAGCTGGGCGTGGTGGCTCATGCCTGTAATCCCAGCACTTTGGGAGGCAGAAGTGAGAGGATTGCCTGAGCCCAGGGGTTTGAGACCAGCCTGGGCAACATGGCAAGATCTCGTAGCTACAATAAATAAAAAAATTAGCTGAGCGTGGTGGCTTGCACCCGTAGTTCCAGCTACTTGGAAAGCTGAGGTGGAAGGATCACCTGAGTCCAGCAGGTTGGGGCTGCGGTGGCCGTGAGTGTGCCACTGCATTCCAGTCTGGGCAACAGAGTGGGACTCTGATTCAAAGAAAAGAAAAAGAAAACCAGAGAGGTGCAAGTAGGTAGCAATGTACAGAGGAGGCCATGGCTTAATTGCATGTGTGGAGAGAGAAGAACAGAAAAAAGCAGTGTTGCCCTGTGCCTATTATTTAAAAAGAAAGGACAGGATCCATCCAATGCCCTGAGGTTAGGGATGGGGTAGGAATTTTGCATAGTAAAGTTTGTCCTGAGGAAAGAGAACTTACGTTCCTCCTTGTCCTGAGAAGTGGAACTGACCCTTTAGTGAGCATCAGAATCTCCTAGGGGGCTTATTGAAATGCATGTTGCTGGGCTCTACCCTTGAGTCTCTGATTCAGGAGGTCCAGGGTGGGACCAGAGAACTTGCTAATAGATTCCTAAGGAAGATGATTCCCTGGATCTAGGGACCACACTTTGAGAGTTACAGCCCTAGAACACTGTAGGTGGTTTAAGTGTCAACAATGTACGTGTGATATGGGTTTAAAGTCTGTTCCTGGCCGGGTGCGGTGGCTCATGTCTGTAATCCCAGCACTTTGGGAGGTGGAGGTGAGAGGATTGCCTGATTCCACGGGTTCAAGACCAGCCTGGGCAACTTGGCGAGACCTCGTCTCTACAATAAATCAAAAACTTATCCAGGTGTGGTGGTTTCAGCTACTTAGAAGACTGAGGCGGAAGGATTGCCTGAGCCCAGCAGGTCAAGGCTGTGGTGGCCATGAACGTACCATTGCACTCCAGCCTGGGTGACAGTGAGACAACGACTCAAAAAAAAAAAAAAAGTCTGTTCCTGAAACAGAAACTCAAAAAAGGCCCCATAGCTATTTTTTAAAAATTGAGATATAATTAATGTACCATTTGCATATATTCTTTGAAGAAAGGTCTATTCAGATTCTTCGCCCATTTTAAAATTGGGTTATTAGGCTTTTTATTGATGATTTGAAATGAAAGTGTTCCTAGATACAAGTGCCTTATCAGATATATGATTTGCAAACGTTTCCCCCATCATATGTCTCACTTTTTGGATGGTGTCCTTTGCTGTCTCACTTTTTGGATGGTGTCCTTTGAAGAACAACAAAGGTTTTTAAAATTAGGAAATATAGTTTATTTAGAAGAGAGAGAGAGAGAGAAGAGTTTCACCTCCCCAAGTACAGGAGGAGACCAAAGCTTCAGAAAACATGGTCTGACTATAGCTTAGCTAGGCAATGGCTGGTTTTTAAAATTTTGATGAAGTCTAGCTCATCTGTTTTTTTCTTTTATCATTATGCCTTTAGTGCCGCATCTAAGAAATCATTGCTTACCCCAGTGTCACAAAGATTTGCTTCTTGTTTTGGTCTAAGAATTTTGTAGTTTTAGCTCTTACATTTATGTCTATGATCAGCTTGGAGTTGGATTTTGTGTGTGGTGTAAGGAAGAGGTCCAATTTTATACTTTGGCATATGGCTATCCAGTTGTCATTTATTATCTTTTAAAAATGGAAAAAACCTGGGTGCAGTGGCTCATGCCTGTCATTCCAGCACTTTAGGAGGTCGAGACGAGAGGATTGCCTGGGCCCAGGAGTTCGAGACCAGCCAGGTCAACTTGGTGAGACCTTGTCTTTACAATTAAAAGAAAAAAAAAATTAGCTGAATGTGGTGGCACATGCCTGTGGTTCCAGCTACTTGGAAGGCTGAGGCAGAAGGATCACCTGAGTCCAGCAGTCAAGGCTGCAGTGGCCATGAGTGTGCCACCATACTCCAGCCTGGGCTACAGAGTGAGACTCTGACTCAAAAAAAAAAAAAAAATTAATAAATAAAAATAAAATGAAAAAAAAAAAGACACCCTGGAACAACAAAAGAGTCTTCTTGTTTGGTGATGGATATTAGTATGATTTGAACAGTACTTATTTCTATGGCTTTGCTTGTATCCAAACAAATGCATTCATTCATCCAATAAATACAGGGCATCTACTTTGTGTCAACTGTGTCTGAGTTGAAGGCAATCCAGTAATGAAAAAAGCAAAGTCCTTGCTTACGTGTAGCTTACATGCTAGTGAGGAAAGTGGGCATAAGAAAATAAATGAATTAATATATAAGACTGGGTGCAGTGGCTCATGCCTTAATCCCAGCACTTTGGGAGGCGGAGGCGAAAGGATTGCCTGAGCCCACAGGTTCGAGACCAGCCTGGGCAAGTTGGCAAGCCCTTGTCTCCACACTAAATCAGCCAGGCATGGTGGTGCATGCCTGTAGTTCCAGCTACTTGGAAGGTTGAGGCTGAAGGATTGCCTGAGCCCAGCAGTTTGAGGCTGTGGTGGCCGTGAGTGTGCCACTGCTCTCCAGCCTGGGTGACAGAGTGAGACTCCGACTCAAAAAAAAAGTTGCATATAGCAGTAGTGATAAGTATCATGAAGAAAAGGCAGAGTAAAAGGATAGAGGCTATGTGGCTAAGTGTAAAAGGATAGAGGCTAGGGAGAGCATGATATTTTATATTGGATTGGAAAGCCAGGAAATGCTTCTCTAAAGTGGCCACATTTGTTTGGCGCCTGAATTAAATAAGAGAGCAAGTCATGTAAATATATGGGAGAAGAGTGTTCCAGGTAGAGGGAATATCATGGAGCAGGTTTATGGTTGGATTCTGTTGTTTTTTATTTTTTTTGAGTTGGAGTCTCACTCTGTCACCCAGGCTGGAGTGTAGTGGCATACTCACGGTCACCCCAGCATTGACCTGCTGGATTCCAGTGATCCTTCCGCCTCAGTCTTCCAAGTTGCTGAAACTACAGGCGTGCGCTACCACTCCCGGCTAATTTTTTGATTTATTGTAGAGACGAGGTCTCACCAAGTTGCCTGGGCTGGCCTTGAACCCGCGGGCTCAGGCAATCCACTCGCCTTGGACTCCCGAAGTGCTGGGATTACAGATTGAGTCACCAAGGCTGGCCGGTGGTTGGATTCTTCTAGGAAGAGTAAGCAAAGTGAGAGCCTAGAGTGTGGTGTATAATGGCAGAAAATGATTGAAGAGGAGATCGGGGATCAGATCTCTGTGAAAACCAGACTTCCCAAGGGCTATCTAATCTTTTTGCCTGGCAAAGCATTTTGGCTTATAATATTTGCATTGGCCTTGACCAAAAGTGAACACCATTCTTTCCCTTCTTAGAATTTAGTACCTGTCTCAAAATCTTTTCGAAGATAGGTTAAAAAAAAAAAAACCAAATAAGCATATGAGCATCATTTCAAGGGGTAGATTTCCTTGGAAAAAAAAAGTAACCCACTAAAATAATTCAAAATAAAAAAGTAATTCAAAGAAAGAAAGGACTTTTCAGAGTCTTTCTTTTGTTTGCCTATTTCATTAACCACATCGTTCCCCTTTTCTTTGTTTAAGGTTCGTGGCCAGATCTGCTGGCTGCTCACCAAAATCTGCTCTCTCCTTCAACTTAGAAATAGGAAGCAGCTGCCCAGCTGGACGTGTCCTCTGCTCTCTTGCGGTAGCTGGGGCCATGTGACCAGTTCCCGCCACTGGAATGTGAGCGGAAGTGATGTGGACCCTTTCTGAGCTGTGGCCTTTAAGAGAGAGGTGGGCCTTCCCTCGGTCTTTTTCTTTCTGCCAGCTGAATGCAGAGGATGATGGGGCATTCAGGAATGGTTTAGCCACAAATCGGAGGAAGCCTGGATCCCTGAGTTAGTACGTGGAGAACTTCCTGCTGACTCAGAAATGTTTGCCTTGGACTCTTAGGTGAGCAAGTTTACACTTCTTTTGTGTTGGAGCTGTCACCTCTGTAGATATGTTTGTTGCAGCAATTTAGCCTACTGTAACGAATAGAAGCTCAACTTAGACCGAAAGGCCGGAAATAAACTACTTGGAAAGCTAGACGGAAGGGAACCAGGATTGAGCACAAGGCTAGATTGGGACTGAGGAGGTCTGGGATTGAATGACTTCCCCTCTCTGATCATATGCATTGTTGTTGTAGAAAGGACTTTCTATTTTTTTCAACCCTTGACAGTAGAAGTGAAGGGGTGGGTGTGAGTGGTGGTGTGAACGTGGCACTGGTAAGGAGGCAGGGGGTGAGCCCTTGAAAGTGTATTCAGGACTCCTGCACAAGTGGGCAGAGGCGGCCCCTGACTTGGTAGGATTTGCTGGTTCACTGGACCCTGAGGATGTCTGCTATCTCTTGTCAATGAGTTGAGGACTCCAGGCCCCTCTAGACCACAAAAAGGATCTTGTTGGCTCAATCACATCTGATTTTTTTTTTAAACTGAGAGAATAAGGATTTTTAGTAAACTCTGTAAGCAGTCTTCAGTAACCTTCAAATTCATCTCATCAAATCCATCAACAATTAATCAAACTTAGCAGTAGTTCATTCTTGTTAAACCCATGAGTTAGGCCATGAGTGCTGTCAACTTACAGAAAGACATTAAGATATTTACTTAGCTCTTGTGGGCAGGAGATGAGGAACTATGCCTCATTTATGATCGCTGTGAGCACACCAGCTTTTGGCAGAAAGAGATTTCATTTGTGTGAGACAGAGAGGATTTGGGGCAGATGGTACTGGCCTTGCAGGTTACATGGTCACTAGTGAATCTGGGCCCAGACTTTGTTGAGAAAAATGGATAATGGCACATTAACTTTGGACAAATCAAAGAAGGCAGAGGTGAGGTGAATTTAGTTGAATCTGGGTGATTTCAGTAAATGGCGCTGGTCAAATCATTTTGTCGAGTCTTTGGTAATTTAAGATGAGAAACGTGCCTGTAACCTCACATGTTATTTTACTTGTGCTTTCTATTATTGTTGTTTTTTTTCTCTTTGTAGTTTTTTAAAGACAAAAATTCAAAAAGAATTACACTTTTATCTTAGACACTCATTGAAGATACTTATCAAAAAGAGACTTAATAAAATCAAAGCCAAGATAGGCAGGAAGATCGAACTGGCTCCAGAAGCAACTATGATGATGGTCGTGGTCACAGAGTGAGGGTGCTGGCGCAAAAAAAGCAAGGTAAAAACTGGGAGAGGATTGATTGGTCCTCCCTTCTCCCTGGGATTTTCCATAACTAACTATCTGTGCATGCTTTGCGTGTGTGTTCCACACCATGGATACTATGTGGCTGGGCTCTAATCACTTCCTCTTCCTGGCTGTTGGCAATGGTGTGGGGGAGAAGGTCAGTCTCTCTCGTGTAGAAGACCAGAATGATTAGACAGCAAGACTGTTAATTAGAATGCTAAGACAGCAGCAGGACACCTTCTCAATGATCAGCTACGTGAAGGCAGCTCAGGCTGTAAAAAGCTGGAGACAAACCATGTGAATACTTATTGGTGCCAAAATCTTTAATGCCCTGGGAGGAAAGAGCCAAGTATCAACTCCATGCAGGATTTTAACTCTAAGAAAAGATGTAGGGCGAATTCTAGTCCAAGTGTTGGTCAAGTGCCAAGATTAGATTAACCAGTGAATGGTCACTGCTCAAGGGAGTAACGAGGGCTATGTATTTCTTTAAATCTTGCTCTAAATGCTGTAATCAATTTTTATCTATACTAATTCGAGATGAATTGCTATGCTTTGTTAGCTTAATAGAGTATTCTCTTTTTATGGTAAAAGCACAGAGGCATGGAAAAGCACGATCATTCTCTTTCTCTTGTGGGAAGACTTTTGTTTCAATCTGTGGTCATGGGGCTGTCCGGGAGCAGACAGCAAAAATGGTAGTCATGATTATAAGGGGGTGGAGGAGAGTCCATATGTGCAAACTCCGAAACCAAAACCTACAGAAGAATGCAGGAAGCAAGTTTCTTAGAAGAATGAGAGACAGTAAGAGGGGTCACACAGGCGCCAGGAACCCACAGAACCAGGAACCCTGCCCTACACACCTGATAGACAGATGGGGCTCTGAAGTCAGGGAGAAAACTTACGGCACAGACATCCATTGAAACGTTGGCGAGGCTTTGAGTACACAGGCCTCTCTTTCTACCTACCTCTTATTCACACTGCCCGACCCATCCCTGCCACTTTCCCCAGTCCCTCTTGTTATGTTCCTGTTCTTGCCACGCATTCCTAACTACCAAGGACTCCCCTTTAAGAGAACATTTTCCCCTCAGCATCAGACAAAGATAAAGGAATTTCCAGAAAAGATGTCTTGTCAGCTGAGGTTTTACGTGGCAAAGAATGGAGGCGAAAGCTCTTCCCAGTTAAAAAGATGTTTGGAGGATGGGCAGGGAAGATGAAAGTGTAAGGTGAAGGCGTTGGTGACAGCGGTATTAGCTTGAATCACAGCCCACTGTTTCAACACTGTATGACCTTGGGCGTGTTACCTAAACTTGCCAAAAATCAGTTATTGTCATTCTCATCCTAGAGTTAAAAAACACCTACCTCCTAGTGCTGTGAGGAGTAAATGCAATAATTCATACTTAATAATTTCCATAAATCTCTTGATACAAGGCTTGAAACACAATAAGCATTAAATAGGTGAGAGCCAGTGTCAGTGGCTATTTTTGTCATGCTTACGTCACTGCGCCAGGCATGGAAATTCCCGTGCGGTCTGTCTCTACCCTGCCAACTTGTGGTGTTTCCCACCGTACATCCATCTCTCCACTCCTGCAACTTATGTCATTACGCACAGGTACCCGACTCCAGCCAGGCCTGAGCCCATTTTCTTCTCCTCCTTCTTACCTTTGTTCCTGCTACAGCTTCTGAATGACATGCTCCTTCCCATGCTTCTTCTGTTTCACTCCCCGAGCCTCAACTCCAGACGTGGTTCCTCCGTGAAGTTCCTTAGGACAATGCTCACTTTGGGCTCTTCCTTTCTTTGACTTACTGTTGTAATTACCGTTTGTGCCGTAGACTTCAGTGCTGTATTATATACAAGAACGTTCTGAGATGAGAGAGCTATTTTGGAGCTGTCATTGTCCAGTATGATAGCCACTAGCTGCATGTGGGTATTGGGTAACTTGAAATGTGGCTAACATAACTGAAGAAGTGGATTTTAAATTTTATTTAATTTTAATCAACTAAACAAAAAAAATTTTTTTGAGTCAGGGACTTACTCTGTCACCCAGGCTAGAGTGCAGTGGTGTGATCATGCACCATTCATGGCAGCCTCGACCTCCTGGGCTCAGCATCCCCAGTAGCTGTGACTACAGGCACGTGCCACCAAACCTGGTTAATTTTTTGATTTTTTTTTGTAGAGACGAGGTTTTACCATGTTGCCCAAGCTGGTCTTGAACTCCTGGGCTCAAGCAATCCTCCCGCCTTGGCCTCCCAAAGTGCTAAGATTACAGGCGTAAGTCATTGCGACCGGCTAAACTTTAAATTTGAACGACCATCTTGACTCAATGTGTCAGCCATCTACTCTGACAAACTCTTGGGAGAGGCAATACTCATGTGTTTCTGCTGTCTTCCTGGGGTCGACCCCTAACTTCTTTCTCATGGTGTCCTCTTTGTCCATGGAGAACTCGAGGGATGGACTTGGGTGAAGAAATAGAGGTACAACACTCAGAAAGAGGAGGCTGCTTGCGAGCTAGAATGAAGTGAACGGGATGATTGGGTCCTAATCCCATCTGTTTGCGAGTGATCCTGCAGAACTGAATGGACTGTTCAGCAGGATTTATAGGAGCCCTGCTCTGGTGAATCGGCAGGCCTTGCAGCTCTACGTGGGACTGAAGCCTCTTTGGGGGCCTTCGAGTCACTATGGCTGACCCATGGATCTGACCCTTGGAGGGAGGGGTTCCTGGATTCAGTGCTGTGGCATCCCGTTCGGCCTTGGGCAGGCCACTGCTTGATTCTTCCTGATTTGACACTTCTTGGAGAATCCTCACCCTGGGGCTCAGCTCTGGCTCCTGATTTCAGACTCTTCAGAGTGTCCTTGGGCTCCTCCCTCTCTATCTTGAGTCTGTTCTTCTGTGTCTGTTGGTGGTTCACGAACGTTTTGTGATCACTGAACTCCTTTGAGAAGCTGTGAATGCTAGGAACACTCTTAGAAAAGTGCACAGAGTCACATCCGTTGGCAATTTTGCGTACAATTTCAACAGGGTGACAGATCCCCGGAAACCCAGGCCTAGTTCTGAGACCCTTGGTTAAGAACACTGTCATCTGCCCTTAGATGTTCCATAGGCTGTTCCTTCCTCTTTCAGCTCTAACTTTTCTTCTGCACGCGTTGGGTAACATTTTGATGACTAGGCCAGGGCTCTGGTTACCTTAATAACAGGAGCAGTCACTCTAAATAGCTATGAGGAGTATTTCAGCACTATAAATATCTAGTCCCATTGGGTCGGTTAATAGATTGGCATTCTGCCTTACAAATCTTTTTCCCGTTTCAAAAGAGTTTTTAGAGCCTGTCTATATCTAGGTGCAATTATAAAATTCATAAAACAGCAGTACTGAGCTCCAGACTCTGGACTGAGAGTCCCTCTCACGCCCCAGCCTCCCTGTCTCTAGTTAATTAGAGGCATCCAGCCCTGGATCTGTCAGGTAGTACCATTTATATCCTCAGCTGAACTTTGAATTTGTACTTCTTTGACTCAGCTGGGCTTGGTCCTTCATATCACAGACCACAAGTTAAGAGTGGTAAGAAATGTTGAGACAACTGGTTGCAGAGGCCCAGGCAGGGAAGTGGCCAGTCCAGGGTCTCATAGCTGGTGGGTAACAAGGAAGGGCTAGAACCTAGCTGACTTCTATTCTAGTTCAGTCCCTGAATTTCTCTTTGCTTTCTTGGTGATTTGTCCTTGAGCTTTGGATAAGATGACTTAAGAGGTTGGGTCTGTGTCATATGTGTAGGGAGACCTTGCTTCATGCTTTGGATATATTACTGAAAAATGAATAATAAAGTGAATTTCAGTGAATTATATATCTTATCATGTTTTTTCAAGATCAGAATTGTATTCCTTCAGTAAAAGCTTTCAGTCTTGAGTATACAAGGGGGGACCCCAAAAAACTGGAATTATCTTTTGGAGGACGGACCCCGAGTTAGTACAGGCTTTCTCTGCTAGCTGAGTGTTCTAGGAACCCACTGGCGTCAGTGTACCTGCTAGTGTTGTTGTGAGAGGCTGTGTTTGACTTCAGTGAATTTTTTTGGGAGACTCTTTCAATGCATTTGCCTATTTCGTGATGGGTGATTTACACAAACAACCTGTCCTAACCACACTACACTGAGTGTTTAGCAGTTTTTGAATAAAAGCGGCATGATTCCGGTGCCTCACCCTACCTATTCACCTGATCTCGCCCCGAGTGACTTTTATTTCTGTTTCCTGGATGAAAAACGTCCTCCAAGGGAAATGTTTTGCCCATTTGGAAGAGGTGTAAACCAAAAACGACAGAGGCACTAAAAGCCACCAACACTGACAAGTTCAAAAACCGTTTGAGCACTGGAAAACGCATCTTGGTAGGTATATTGAATCAAACGGAGGGTACTTTGAAGGTGACTGAGGTTTGAACATGTAAGAATAAATGCACAATTTTTTTATAAATAAATTTTGTTTTTTGGGGGTCCTCCCTCTTACACTTGGATATAAAAGAAAAACTACATGCTTGGAATTAAAAGAGCTTTCTGATGAAATATTAAAATAATGCTCTGAATAAACCAATAAATATTCAAGTGTGAGACAAAAATCTTTTTGTCTAGAGGAAGATATATTCTATTTCTCTAAATTTAATATGTATTTTTCTTTACCTGCAGGTAAATATTCTTTTAGAAAAGTTCAAACTTTTATTTCTTTTTTTCTGAAGGGTTTACCTTGCATGATCACCATTAATTGTTTATTTAGCAGCCTAGATTAGCTTGCTGCAATGTTTGCTTAGTATCCTGTGTAAATTCTTTATCATTACAGTCAGTTTTCCTTTGGCATTATTAAGATTTATTATTTCTGTAAGTATGACTTCTCTGTAGTGAAATTTCTGTAAGTGGAATAAAGAAGCAGTTGTTTTGCTTTTATTTACTAGCCATAGGATACTCTTTTTATAATTTGATAAAAAACTCTAAAATGTTATGTGAAACTGGGCATAATGACTCGTGCCTATAATCACAGCACTTTGGGAGGCAGAGGCGAGAGGACTCCCTGAGCCCAGGAGTTTGAGAGCAGGGGTAATTTGGTGAGACCTGTCTCTACAATAATAACAACAACAACAAGAAACCGGGTGTGGTGGTTCATGCCTGTAATCCCAGCACTTTGGTAGGTAGAGGTGAGATCACTGCCTGAGTCCAGGGGTGTGACATCAGGCTGGGCAACTTGGTGAGACCTCATCTCCACAATAAATCAAAAAAATTAGCTGGATGTGGTAGTACATGCTTGTGATTCTAGCTACTTGGAAGACTGAGGCGAAAGGAACACCTAAGCCTAGCAGGTTGAGACTGCAGTGGCCATGATCGTGCCCCTGCACTCCAGCCTGGGTGACAGAGTGAGACTCCAACTAAAAAAAAAAAAAAAAAAAAAAGGGGGCATGGTGGTGCACGCCTGTGGTTCCAGCTACTTGGAAGACTGAGGTGGAAGGATCGCTGGAGCCTAGTAGGCTGAGGTTGCAGTGGTCATGATCGTGCCCCTGCACTCCAACCTGGGCAACAGGAGACTCCAACTCGAAAAAAAAAAAAAGTGATGTGAGATAACATAAAGTTCAGAATTCTTTATAAAAACTTCTGGTGTCCGCTTTCTTTCCTCAGTTGGTCGTCACGATCTTCCTCCCTCTATGACTGCCGTGGCCTCGTCTGAAGGCCAGCACATTTTGTGCTCCAGATGATTTCAGGAGGGAGTTAGAGCTTAAACAAATGAGCTGCAGAGATGGTCCTCACACTGCATTTTAATGAGTCATTTCAGCGGCTGCCTAGTAAACTTTTAACTGGAGCAGCTAACAGGGAGCAAACGGATGGGTTTGAACTCCGTCTCCTTTTGTTTTCTCTGCTCACTCTCTGGAAAGGGGGCCGACAAGCAGCGAGATGGCCAGGCCTGAGACGCCAGAGGAGGGAGAGGACCTGCCCGCGTAGCCTGCCGGCTGTGGAATGGGCCTCTGAGTGATCGCAAGGTGTCCCACGGTTTTCTGATGGTGTCGGAAATAACCAGGCTCCCGGGAGGAGGGGAACAGGGAGAGGGAAAAATGACACCCCCGTTGGCACGATGTCCACGCTGTCTGTTGGACTGGACACGCACTTCCAAAGAAGGCTCTTTAGAGGAGAAAATACTAGAAGACAAATGTTGGCTTGCCAAGCGTAATAAACCTGATAGTGTTTACAGTACAGATGCTGACACTGTTTAACCTAATAGCAAGCTGTTGCCTGAGCAGCTTTCAGAGGGCAATTAAAAGGCTCCTAGATGCACTGAAACCAATGATATTAAAATTTTATTGGTAAGGAGTGCTCAAGACTTCAGGTGAGAAACTCAGAATTCATGACCCAACCAAAGATGTTTTCCTGTCGCGGGCAACAGGGATGCCACCAGGAGGAGATCCCAATTAAAGACCAGAGCTTCGTTACCAAGGCAGAGACCTCACATCAGCTTTCCTCTGATCCAACCCAGCACTGCTTTGATAAGGAAAAGAAGTTCACCGTGCAATACTATTAAGGGGAAATCAGAAGAAAGAAATGATGATTCCTCTGAAAGAAGGGACCAAAGCAATGTGTGGGCCTGCTTGAAGAAGATGGGCCGTGTGGACAGGCTCTGGCGAGATGCTCTTTTTTGGAGAGCTGTACCTTTCAGGCATAATGAACGGGTCATGTGTGCTATTTTTGTGTGTTTGCTGTTTGCCAGAAAACTCACCAGGTGTAGCTGGGTCTCCCAGAAGAATGACACAAGCCATGTATCAGGAGATCCAGTTGCCAATTTTGAGACTGCCGCAGACAGGCTGTGTGACCCCGGGGAAGTCACTCTCCTCCTCTGAGCATCCACTTTCTAAGCTCTGTAAAGAGAAAGGAACAATTCTGGTTCAAAAAACCAGTCAATCCTGCTGTAACGGTACTTTGTATGGAGAAAATGTCTCCCTTTGTAACTCTCAAGTAATTTGGAAAAAGGTGTCATGCCTTAAAACCCCTCTGTAATTCACGGGTGTTATTGCAGTTGGTGTTATGGAGAGTCAGTGAAATTAACTGTTGGGAGCAAGGCGAACTTGTCATTTTTCAGAGGAGGATAGAGACCTGTGCGTGTGACCCCATTCAGCCAGAATTGTATGGAAAATGAAAGTGTCATGGAATTTCATGTTTCGTGTTTTCCTCTGTCGTATGGGTTTTTCCTCATTCGTTTTTTTTTTTTTTTTTTTGAGTCAGAGTCTCACTCTGTCACCCAGGCTGGAGTGCAGTGGCACACTCATGGCCATCCCAGCGTTGACCTGCTGGGCTCCGGCGACCCTCCCGCCTCAACCTTCCAAGTAGCCGGAACTGTAGGTGCGCGCTACCACACCTGGCTAATTTTTTTTTTTTTTGAGTTGGAGTCTCACTCTGTCGCCCAGACTGGAGTGCAGTGGCCGCTCCCGGCCACCGCAGCCTCGACCCGCTGGGCTCTGGCGATCCTTCCGCCTCAGCTTTCCGAGTAGCCAGAATTACAGGCGCGCGCTACCACGCCCAGCTGATTTTTTGATTTATTGTAGAGACGAGGTCTTGCTGCCCAGGCGGGTCTCGAACCCACGTCCTGGCTAATTTTTAAAATTCATTGTAGAGATGAGGTCTCACCAAGTTGCCCGGGCTGGTCTTGAACCCATGGCCTCAGGTAATCCACTCACCTTGGCCTTCTAAAGTGCTGAGATTACAGGCTGAGCCACCACGCCCAGCTGGTTTTTCCATGTTCTTATCAGTCCTCTCTGCCTTTTTATTCTTTGACCAGAGCTCATCAACAGTAGCTGTAGCCAAAGATACCAGAATGAGAAAAAAAAGGGTTTAACAAAAAAGATTTTATTTTTTAGAGCGGTTTGAGAAGAAGGTGCAGAGACGTCCCGTGGACTCCCACGGACCCACCCCCACGCACAGCCTTCTGCTTTGATCCACACCTCCTGCCAGAGTGATACGCTTATTACAATTGATGAACCGACGTTGACACGTCATCCCCAAAGCCCATAGTTTACACTAGGGTTCACTCTAGGTGTTGTACATCCTACGTGCAACACATTCATGACATGCAGGAGGGGAGACTTTATCTTGTGGAGGCCAAGCCCCTTGCTGTACAGGCTTCCCCTGCTAGATAAGTGTTCTAGGAACCCACCCTGAGCAGTGTACCAGCTAGCATTGTTGTGAGATGCTGTGTTTGGCTTCAGTGAATTTTTTTTTTTTTTTTTTGTGAGAGTCTTTCACACGGTTTGCCCATTTCATGACAGGTGATTTATGAGCACACCTGCCCACACTGCTCTGAGTGTTTAGCAGTTTTGGGCTCCAAATGGCCTGACCCCCCCATGCCCCACTCTCCCTATTCACCTGATCTTGCCCCAAGTGACTTTTCTGGCTTCCCTGGATGAAAAAAATCCTCAAAGGGAACCGTTTTGCTGATGGGGAAGAGGTGAAATAAAAATGGCAGGAGCACAGAAGGCATCAGAATTGATGAGTTCAAAAACTGTTTTGAGCAACCAATTCCTGATCAAAATCCCAAGGGCCCATACCATGAGAGGTAAGATAGACAAGAGGGACCTCATCAAACTGGCAAGCTTCTGCAAGACAAAAGAAACCATCAAGAGAGTGGGGAGACAGCCACGGAATGGGAAAACGTATTTGCCAACTGTATATCTGACAAAGGCCTAACATCTAGGATCTACAAGGAACTCAGATGCACCAAAAGGAAAAAAACAGAAACCCCATTAAAAAGCGGGCAGCCGGGCTCGGTGGCTCAGCTTGTCATCCTGAGCCTTTGGGAGGCTGAGGTGAGTGGATTGCCTGAGCCCGCGGGTTCGAGACCC
>NW_007246658.1:328042-336708 GCF_000164805.1 Carlito syrichta | reverse complement strand
AAAAAAAAAAAAAAAAGTGGGCAAAAGACATGACTAGACACTTCTCAAAAGAAGAGATACGGGCAGCCAACAGACACGTGAAAAAGGGCTCAGCCTTACTCATCATCAGAGAAATGCAAATCAAAACCACATTGAGATACCACCTAACCCCAGTAAGAATGGCCATTATCAGTAAAACAAACAACAACAGATGCTGGCAAGGATGTGGAGAAAAAGGAACGCTTCTACACTGCTGGTAGAAATGCAGACTAGTACAACCTCTTTGGAAGACAGTGTGGCGATTTCTGAAAGAACTAGAAGTTGACCTTCCACATGACCCAGCAATCCCCCTATTGGGCATATACCCAGAGGAACTCAAATCACTGTACAAAAAAGATACCTGCACACGCATGTTTGCTGCAGCTCTATTCACAATAGCAAAAACATGGAACAACCATGCTGCCCATCAAAGCTGGACTGGATTAAAAAAATGTGGTACATATACACAATGGAATACAATGCAGTCATAAAGAAGGACAAGCATATGGACTTCGCAGCAACTTGGATGAATTTAGACTCTATCATACTGAGTGATCTATCGCAGAAACAAAGAACAGAGTACCATACGTTGTCACTCATAAGCGGACCTTGAACAATTATCACAATACTATAAGAAAGGGATTGGCAGTACTGGGAAACTGCCAGGGGAGGGGGAAGGTAAAATTGGAAGGTGAGAGAAACTGCAGGGAGGGAGGGAGACACCTCATCAACAAGGGTCCCCACATGATGAACATTTGCATACCTAACCCCGAATTGCACCCCACATCTTTAAAACAAAGGGAAATTAAAAAAGGACCCTATTATACCCAAGTATACATTTGTTGTCTAAATGAGCAAATAAATGAAAGAATGGTCAAATAAAAAAATTAAATAAATAAACAAAATCTTAAGAAAACAAAAACAAAAACTGTTTAGAGCCGTGGAAAGAATCTCTATAGGTGATTTCACCAAATGGAGAGTATTTTGAACGTGACTGAAGTTTAAACATGTAAGAATAAATACACAATTTTTCATAAATAAATTCCCATTTTTTGGGGTCTCCCTTTGTATACGTGATTAGAGTATCATACATTATTATAGTATGAGGTCTGATAATTAAATCTGTGAACTCATTCTAGAAGAAGTGCTGCATACCTCATTGCTGAAGATCATGACAGTCATCTTTAAAGTACTCCCCTTGGGAAGCTATGGACTAACGCCAGTGCCTAGTTTTACCCATCAAAGCAGTTTTGGAACTTTTTTTCTGGAATGGCCACTGAATGGAATGTCGGAGTTTGAATGAGAACAACGAACAGACATTACATTTCTTGTTAAACTTGGCAAGAGTGGAAGTGAAATCAGGGACAGGTTAGTCTAGGTTGATGGGGATAAACTTCTCCATGAAGAAAACAGCAGTGCTCCAATGGATCAACATTTTCTGAGGGGAGAGAAGGCGTCACTGATGAAGAGATGTCAAGACAGCCGGTAATGAGCAGAACTGATGAAAACGTTCCAAAAATGTATCAAATTGTGCATCAAAATCGTCGGCTGACTGTGAGAAACATAGTAGACCAAGTAAACATTGATAGAGAAACAGGAAGATCTTACCTGAAAATCTTGGCTTGAGAAAGGGGTGTGCAAAAAAGGTCCCCAAGGAGCCCTTGCATCATGACCCTGCACCAGCTCACCCAGCACTGTCTGTGAGGGAGTGTTTAGCCAGTCAACAAATAACTGTATTGGAATACCTTCCCTACTCACCTGATATGGCACCTAATGACTTTTTTCTTTATCCAAAGGTAAAGGAAATATGGAAAAGAAGACATTTGGATGACATTCAGGACATCAACGAAAATACAACAACAGCTCTGGGGACCATTCCAGAAAACAAGTTCCAAAATTGCTTTGATGGGTGGGCTAGGTGCTGGTATCAGCGTATAGCTTGCTAAGGGAGTACTTCGAAGGTGACCTTGGTAATATTCATCAATGAGGTATGTAGCACTTTTCCTGGGATGCGTTCGTGAACTTAATTGTCAGGTCTTGTATAGTTTCGCTGCCTCCAAAACCCTCTGTGCTCGGCCTATTCATCCCTTTCTCCCCCATGGCCCCTGGCAACCACTGAGATTTTTTTTTAGTTTCTATGCTTTGGCCTTTTCCAGAATGCCATACAGTTGAAATCATGCCGTGTGTAGCCTTTACAGACTGACTTCTTTCACTCAGAAAGTATATGCATGTAAGTTTCCTTCATGTCTTCTCATGACTTGCTAGATCGTTCCGCTTAAGCACAGACTAACATTCCATTGCTGAATATTATTACCTGCCACAGTTTGCTTACCTGTTCACCTACTGAAGGCGTCTTGCTTGAAGGCTGAAGCTTTCTGATGTCCTCTTTCACAACATGGTAAGGTGGGGCATGTGAGTTGAAGACCTGCATGCGCGGGGACAACTTATTTGGTCACAAGCTTCCGTCCCAGGAGGCTGTCTTGATGCCCGTTCTCCACATTCCCAGCTGGGGCTGAGCAATCTGTGTGAAGAGATGCACTGGGCCCTTTGTGACCACGTTTCTTTGGCTGATGGCTCTCATCCAATGTTTCTCGGCCCACAAGCGAGGCCACAAGTCAGTATCCTCTGCCCTTGTTCGTGCCTCTCTGTCCTGGTGCATGGGGTCCTTCAGATGTTCACGGTTCTCACAGATGGCTCTGGGAGTTCCTGGGGATACCTCAGGAATGACTAACACATACATACTTGATAGTTTCATTATCTTCTGTCCTCCAGGTCTGACTGATGGGATGCTGACTCTTGTCACTGCTGTTCTAGGTCTTGGTGTAAGTCTGTGGGCCGGGAATTGAGGATAATTGAGTATGCCACCTCTGAGGGGGTCCATGACTTTTCCTTATTTTATTGAGGTAAGAGCATGACATGGTGTCTGCCCTCTTAACGAATTTCAAATATATAACACATTATTCTTGACTATAGGTACAAAGTTGTACAACAGACCTCTAGAGCTTATTCATCCTTTTTAATTGATATTTCATACCCATTGATTAGTGACTCCCCATTTTATACTCCCCCCAGTCCCTGATTCTATGAATCTGGCTTTTCCAGATACCTCACATAAGAGAAATCACGAAGTATTTGTCTTTCTGGACTGGCTTATTTTACTTAGTGTAATGTCCTCAAGGTTCAGGCATGCTGCGTATGGCAGAATCTCCTTTCTAAAGTCTGAATAATTGTTCCATTGTATGTCCATGCCACTCATTGGTTTTCTGTATTTATACATCTGTTGATAAACATGTATGCTGTTTCAACATTTTGGCTATTGTGCTTCAGTGAACAAGGGAGAGCTAACATCTTTTCAGATTCTGAATTTCAGTTCTTTTGGACACATACTCAGAAGTGGGATTGATGGATCATGTGGTTGTTCTATTTTTAATCTTTGGTGAATCTTCATATTGTTTTCTATAATGGCCACACCAACTTGTATTCCCACCAACAATGTCTAGGGGTTCCGATTTCTCCATATCCTCACCAACGGTTGTCTTTTGTTGATAATAGCCTTCCTGATGGTGTGAGGTGATATCTCATTGTGTTTCTGTTTTGTAACTCTCTGATCACTAGTGATGTGCATTTTCTCATGGTGACCATTTGTGTGTCTTCTTTGGAGAAATGTCTATTCTAGGCCGTAGTTCATTTTTTAATTGGGTCATTAATTTTTCTGCCATTGAGTTGTATACGTTTTTATATATTTTAGAGATTAACTCCTTATCAGACATTTGGTTGGCAAATGTTCTTTCACATTCTGTATGTTATCTCTTTAGTCTGTTGACGATTTTCTTTGCTGTGCAGAGGCCTTTACATTTAATGTAGTCCCACTTGTTTAATTTTTATTGCCTGGGCTTTTCGTGTCATATCCACGAAATCTTCATTAAGACCAACATCAAAATGATTTTTCTGTTTATGTTCTAGGAGTTTTGTGGTTTCAGGTCCTACTTTTAAGTCTTAAATCAATTTTGAGTTGGTTTTTGTATATGGTGTAAGACAAAGGTTCAATTTCATTCTTTTTATTTTTTGGAATGGAAGCCTCAGTCCGTCACCCAGGCTGGAGTGCAGTGGCATGCTCACAGCCACCACAGCCTCGACCTGCTGGGCTCAGGTGATCCTTCGGCCTCAATCTTCCAAATAGCTGGAAGTACAGGTGTGCACCACCATGCCTGGCTAATTTTTAAAAAATTTATTGTAGAGATGAGGTCTCTCCAAGTTGCCCAGGCTGGTCTTGAGCTCCTGGACTCAGGCAATCTTCTCGCCTCCACCTTTCAAGGTGCTGGGATTACAGGCATGTACCAGCACACTCGGCTACATTTTTGATTTATTGCAGAGATGAGGTCTTGCCAAGTTGCCCAGGCTGGTCTCGAACCTCTGGACTCAGACAATCCTCTTGTCTCTGCCTCCCAAAATGCTGGAATTACAAGTGTGAGCCACCGCGCCTGGCCCAATTTCATTCTTTTACATGTAGATATCCAGTTTTCCCATCACCATTTGTTGAAGAGACTGTCCTTTCCCTGTTGTGTGTTCCTAGAACCTTGGTGGGAGATCAGTTGATTGTATATGCATGGACTTATTTCTGGGTTTTCTATTCCATTATTTTGGTCTACGGCAGTACCCTGGTATTCCCGATTTTGCTTTCTGTGGTTTCAGTCACCTGCAGTCAACCATGGTCTGAAAATATGAAATGGAAAATTCCAGAAATAAGCAATTCACAAGTTTTAAATTGGGTGTTCTGAGTCACGTGATGAGCTCTTATGCTATCCTCCCTCGTCCCGTCCAGGGTGTGAATCGTTTCTTTGTTTAGTGTATCTGCACTGCATTCGCAGTCCACCTGTTAGTCACTTAGTCGTTTTCTTCATTATCAGATAGGAAAAGCATAGTGGATGTAGGGGTTGGTATTATCTGTGGTTTCAGGCATCTGCTAGGAATCTTGGGAAATACTCCCTGCGGATAGGAGAGAATTACTGTGTATGTCTGTCTTTATGCCAGTGTTGTCATGTTTTGATTACTGTAGCTTTGTAATATATTTTGAACTGGGGCATGTGATCATTATAGCTTTGCTCTTCTTTCTCAGGGTTGATTTGGCCATTCACGATCTTTTGTGGTTCCATATAAGTGTTGGAACTATTTTTTATATTAATGTAAAAAACGACATGGGGATTTTGATAGAGAACGCACTGAATTTGTAGATTGCTTTGAGTAGTATGAACATTTTAACAATCTTAAGCCTTCTAATTCATGAACACAGGATGTCTTTCTAGTTACCTGTCTTGCGTCTTTAATTTCTTTTTATCGATGTTTTGTAGTTTTTAGTATACAGTCCTTCCCTTCTTTAGTTAAGTTTATTCCTAGGCATTTTATTCTTTTTGATGCTGTTGTAAACAGGATAGTTTTCCTAGTTTCCGTCTCAGATTGCTCATTGTTAGTCTAAAAAGATGGAACTTATTTTTGTATAGTGATTTTGTATCCTGCAAATGTGCAGGATTAACTTGTTTGCTATCACAGATTTTTTTGAATTAGGCTTTTCTATACATGAGGTCATGCCATTGTGGAAAAGGTAAAACTATGGAGACAGTAAAAAGATCAGTGGTTGCCATGGCTTGGAGAAAGGGAGGAATAAACCAACGAAACATAAAAGATTTTTAGGGCAGTGACACTATATTGTATGATATTATAATAGTGGATATATGTCATCACACATCTGTCAAAACCCACATACATCACCAATAATGAACCCTAATATACACTATTGCCTTAGGGTGATGATGTGTGTCACAAAAGTTTCCTCAGTTGTAACAAATGTACAATTCTGGTGTGGGATATCGATGATAGGAGAAGCTGTGTAAGGAGGGTATGGGATATATGGGAACTCAGGATTTTCTGCTCAATTTTGTTTTGAACTTTCTTTTTTTTTTGAGTTGGAGTCTCACTCTGTCGCCCAGACTGGAGTGCAGTGGCTGCACCCGGCCACCACAGCCTCGACCTGCTGGGATCCGGCGATCCTTCCACCTTAGCCTTCTGAGTAGCCGGAATTACAGGCGCACGCTACCACACCCGGCTGATTTTTTGATTTATTGTAAAGATGAGGTCTCGCTGCCGAGTCCGGTCTTGAACCCGCGGGCTCAGGCAATCCACTCACCCCAGCCTCCCAAAGGCGTGGGATTACAGGCTGCCCGAGTCCAGCTTGTTGTGAACTTTCAAGTTCTCTAAAAAAGAAAGTCTAGTTAAAGAGGAAAAAATAAAGAGATGAAAAAGATACACTAGGTAACTTTAAAAAAAAAAAGATCATGTCATCTGCCATCAGGGCCACATTTACGTCTTCCTTTGAAATTTGGATGTCACTTACTTATTTTTCTTACCTCATTGTTGTAGCTAAAAATTAATGTTGATAAGAAGGTTCCAGAGGCAAGAGTGGACATCCTAGCTTTGTTCCCCATCATAGAGGAAAAGCTTTCAGTTTTTTACCTAGCGTGATATTAGCTGTGGGCTTTTCATGAATAGGTGTTATTATTTTGAGGTAGTTTCTTTTCTTTCTGTTCCTGGTTTGTTGAGAGTTTCTCTTTTATCTAGAAATGTGTTGGATTTTGTTAATGCTTTTTCTTGCATCTATTGAGATGATCATGTGGTTTTTAGCCTTTATTCTGTTAATAGGGTGTAACACATTAATTGATTTTTGTGTGATAAGTTATTCTTGCATTCTAAGGATAAATCCCATTTAATAATGGAGTGTGTTCCTTTTAATGTGCTGTTGGATTTGGTCTGCTTGTATTTTAATGAGCGTTTTTGCATCTATATTCATCAGGGATATTGACCTGTAGTTTGCTTTTCTTGTGTTGTTTTTGTCTGCCTTAGGTATCAGGGTAATACTGGCCTCATAAAATGAGTTTAGAAGTGTTTCTTCCTATTGAATTTTTTGGAAGAGTTTGAGAAGAATTGCCATTCGTTCTTCTTTAAATGTTTGGTATACCAGTGAAGCAATCTGATCCTGGACTTTTCTTTATTGGGAGGTTTTTTATTACAAATTCAATCTTCATACTAGTTACAGATCTGTTCGGACTTTCTGTTTCTTCATGATTTAATCTTGGTAGGTTGTGTTTCTAGTAATTTATCCATTTCTTTTATGTTATCCATTTGCTGGCATATAATTGTTCATAGTAGTGTCACAATCCTTTTTATTTTGGTGGCATCAGTTGTAATATTTCCTGTCTCAATTTGATTTTATCCATTTGAGACTTTTCTCCTTTTTTCTTAGTTATTTAAGCTAAAAGTTTACCAATTTTATCTCTTCATAAAACCAACTCTTAGTTTCACTGAGTTTTCTATTTCATTTATTTCTACCCCAGTCTTTGTTATTTCCTTCCTTCTGCTAACTTTGGTCTTAGTATGCTCTTTTTCTAGCTCCTTGAGGTGTAAAATTAACTTGTTTATTTGAGAGCTTTGTTCTTTAATATAGGCATTTGTTGCAATAAACTTCTTTGTAATGTTTTAGCTGTAACCTATACGTTTTGGTATATGTGTTTTCAGTTTTGGTATATGTGTTTTCAGTTTTATCTCAAGATATTTTAAAATTTCCTTTTAATTTCTTTTTTGACCCAATGGTTGTTCAAGACTATGTTGTTAAATTTGCATGCATTTGTGAATTTTTCAGTTTTCCTTCACTATTGATTTCTAATTTCAGTCTATTGTGGTCAGTAAAGATATTTGAAATGATTTCAACCATCTTAATGTTTTTAGGCGTGCTTTATCATTTAACATATGATCTTTTTGGAGAATGTTTTATGTGCTTTTGAAAAGAATGTGTATTTGCAAGATATTTGGAATGATTTCAACCTTCTAAACATTTTTAGACTAGTTTGATGATTAATATGTGATCTTTTCTGGAGAATGCTCTGTGTGCTTTAAAAAAGAATGTGTATTCTACTACTGTTGGGTAGAATGCTCTGTATAGGTTTGTTAGGCCCATTTGGCCTATAATGTTATTCAAGTCCTCTATTTTCTTATTGAGCTCTCTCTGAATGTTCCATTCATTATAGAAAGTTGAGTATTGAGTCTTCTGCTGTTATTGTATTGCTGTCTATATCTCCCTTCAGTTGATATTTGTTTTATATATTATATGTGCGCTGATGTTGGGTGCATATATATATATTTATTTATTTTATTTTATTTTTTGAGTAGGAGTCTCATTCTGTTGCCCAGACTGGAGTGCAGTGGCCGCTCCCGGCCACCGCAGCCTCGACCTGCTGGGCTCCGGCAATCCTTCCGCCTCAGCCTTCCAAGTAGCCGGAATTACAGGCAGGCACTACCACAGCCAGCTGAGTTTTTGATTTATTGCAGAGATGAGGTCTTGCTGCCCAGGTGGGTCTCGAACCCGCAGGCTCAGGCAATCCACTCACCTCAGCCTCCCAAAGGTGCAGGATTACAGGCTGAGTCACCGAGCCCGGTTTATATTTATAATTGTTATATCTTCCTGGTAGATCGACCTTTTTTTGTTTTTTTTTGAGTTGGAGTCTTGCTCTGTTATCCAGACCGGAGTGCAGTGGCCGCTCCTGGCCACTGCAGCCTCGATCTGCTGGGCTCTGGCGATCCTTCCACCTCAGCCTTCGAAA
>NW_007246658.1:309385-327993 GCF_000164805.1 Carlito syrichta | reverse complement strand
CAGGCGGGTCTCGAACCCGCGGGCTCAGGCAATTCACTCACCTGAGCCTCCCAAAGTGCGAGATTACAGGCTGAGCCACCGAGCCCAGCTGATTGTCCTTTTTATATCTATATAATGCTGTTCCCAACTCTTATGACAGTTTTTGATTAGTGCCTATTTTGTTTGATATAAATATAGCTACCCCTAGTTTGTTTTGGTTACCATTTGCATAGAGTATCTTTTTGCGTCCCTTCCCTTTCAGCCTATTGGTGTCCTTAAATCTAAAATGAGTTTCTCGTAGATAGCAAAAAGGTAGGTCTTGCTTATTTTATTCATTCAGTCACTCTGTGTCCTTTGTTTGGGTAATTTAGTTCGCTTATATTGAAATGAATTATTGATAGGGAAGGACTTACTGTTGCCATTTTGTTAAGTATTTGTTAATCTTGTAGGTCTTTTGTCTGTCTTACTCTTGCTGTCTTTTTTTAGGCATTGATTTGCCTTGATTCCTTTTTATTTTTCTTTTGTTTAACTTCTGTAGGTTTATTTTGGTTAAATTGGGCTCAAATAAGATATTCTATAATTCTAGCAATCTATTTTAAGCTAATATCAACTTAGGCTCAATTGCATACAAAAACTCTATACTTTAATTCCCCCACACATTTTATGTTATTGTCACAATTTATATCTATTCATATCATTAGTTAGTTATTTTAAATACTTCTGTTTTTTAACTTTTTTTTTTGTTAGTCAAGTGAAGCAACGGGAATGGGGAAGAAACTAAGAAATCTGTAACTTGTGATCAATTAGTTGTAAGCACCACTGCACTTAGACCAGCCTATTTTTTAACTTATATATTAGAATTAGAAATAATTTACCCATTGCTATTACACTAATACAGTATTCTATATTTGTTTGTGTTTACCTTTATCAGTGAGCTTCATAATTTCTTATGCTATTGTGCTGCTATTTGGCATCCTTCCAGGGCCCTGGAAACATTCTCTCCAGCATTTCTTGTAAGGCAGGTCTAGTGGTGATGAACACTCACAGCTTTTGTTTGCCTGGAAGTCTTTATCTCTCCTTCATTTGTGAAGGATAGTTTTTTGGGGTATAGTATTCTTGGTTGTCAATTATTTTCTTTCAGCACTTTGAACATATCATCCTGCTCCTTTCTGGCCTGCAAATTTCCTGCTGAAAAAAATCAACTGATAATCTTATGGGAGTTCCATTGAATGTGATAAGTTGCTTTTGTCTTGCTGCTTTAAACATTTAGTCTTTGATTTTTGATAATTTGATTATATTGTATCTTAGTGTGGATTACTTTGGATTCATGTTATTTGACGTCTTTTGGGTTTCTTAGCTATGGAGGAATCCATTTCCCTCCCAGGTTTGCAAAGTTTTCAGTATGATTTTTTTGAATAAGCTTTCTGGTCTTTTAAAAATAATCTCTTCTTTTCTGATTCCCACAATGCATGTGTTAGTTGGTTTGATGGGTTCAATAGAGCTTTCCTCACTGTTTTTTATTTTCTGATTGCATTCTTTTTTTTTTTTTTTTGAGTTGGAGTCTCACTCTTATCACCCAGGCTGGAGTGCAGTGGCACACTCATGGCCACCACAACCTCCACCTGCTGGGCCTAGGCGATCCTTCTGTCTCAACCTTCCTGCATTGTTGTCAATGAAAATTTATGGAACCTTTCTTTTACTTGATCTAGTCTGCCGTTGACCCTCTCCAGTGAATTTTCTAGTTCAGTTTTTATATTCTTCAGTTACATGATTTTGTGTGTACAAAATGATTACATGATTTTTTGTGTACTACATGCAGCTGTGTAGTACTTTAAAATAGTTTCTATCTCTGTTGAACTATAAATAAATATCTCTTTGACATTCTCTTGACTTTGGTGAACATCTTTATTGACAGTTATTTTGAATCATCTGTCAGTGAATCATATAATTCTGATTTCTTGGGGTTGGCTTGTGGAGTTTCATCTTGTGCCTTTGTTTGCAACAGCTTTTCTTGATTTTTTATTTTCCTTAACTTTCTGTTTGATGTCTGTACATTAGACAAAACAGGCAGCTACTCAGTTTTTACTGCCTTGCCTCGTGCAGGAAAAGTCTCCTACCAACCAGTCTACCCAGAGATTATGGAATTTCTACCAATTCTTTCCCTCCCCAGAAGGAAGAAGTTAGTTATGGTTTCTGTTTGTTCACTCTGTGCTGAGCTAGGGGCCGGCTGGGGAGCTATGACACCTGCCAGTCAAAACTGCTATCTCTGTTCTCTCTTAGGTGGCTATACTGTCATTCACACCTTAAAGAGCTCCAAGATAGGAAAGACAGAAGCCACTTCTCTAGTGAAAATTATTGGAAGAGTTGGGATACTGGACACAAATCAACCCCTTTCCTATCTTGGGAAAAACTGGGAGCTAAGGGCTCTCTTTCTGATCATATGGTGCCATGCCAGGAGTAAGGATTCTAGAAAGTGGGTGTCCTGAATATCTTGACCCACTTTGGTGTGTCAGTTTTTGTGTTCTTCTGGGGGTGTAGGAACCATTCATTTAGTATCCGAATTTCTTGCAACACAATCCCCCCCCCATAAGTTGTTGCTGAATTGGCGTGGCTTTTGGGGAAAGAAGGATCTAGAACTCCTCGTTGATGTCCTGTGGTCCATTACTTTTGAACCAAACTTCTGTGCCTCTTTACTCAGGATAGGACTTCCTCTAGAGGGTCCTTAGTTCTTCATGTTAGTTGATTCCTTATGTTTGAGTCTTCCAGTTCAAGCAGAAATCCTTACCCCTGTAGATTCCAGATGTGTATGATAGCTGGCCTAGATACTTCTGATATGGGGTCCATTATGCTTAAAGGCAGAGGAGAGGACCTTTGTTTAGCCCACTGCTCCCATAGTGTGAGATCTCCCATTATGGGACAGTGGGGTGGGGTAGGGTGGTAGGGAGTATATTTGAACCTATTTCTGTGGCTCTGATGTTCTCCCATAATACAACCAAGACTTCCTTTGACCAGATGAAAAATGGATAGCTTGCCCTTGTTATGAGCCTCTTATCTTTCTCTGCTTCTGCAACCTTATCTGCTATTATCTGTTACTGGAGGTATGGTGTGCTTTTAAGCTCCACCTGCATGCTAGGACTCTCTGTGTTTCTTCCTGACCTGGCCTAACCTGTACTGTGAGCCACTCCTCTTTTTTACTTCCCATCAAAGCTTACCTGCTCGGGGAGCCATTCTATGAAGAGCTGATCTCTTCTGGAAGACGATAAACTACTTTAAACTGAGATGTTGAATAACGATAATGACTTTGACTTACCTCTCAAGCTAGCTCTTCCTGATGTAATGTGATCAGAGCTGACAGATGATACATACCTTTTACATGAACTGAAGACTAAGAGCCTTGCCGTGGATGTGAAAATGACAGCTTCCCTGGAAATGAGTAGGACTCCTCCCTGTGGAGACAATCCATCCATGTAGTCCTTCATGTCTGTCTTCACCATCCCTCAGGGCTCCTTATAAACAAAACTCATGATGGGATGACTGTTCAGAACCAGAGCATGCTGCCTCTCTGAAAAGGCACTTTTTCTCGAACATATTTAAGATTATGTCATATTGTCTGTCTGCTAGTGTAAGGAATTCTGACAGAGGAGATCAAGTCTGGAACTTTCTTCAGTAGGCTACAGAGGAGTTACAGGTGGATATACTAGAGTTGAAATGGTAATGAATGGAAGGCATGGAGGAGAGAGAAGAAGGTTAGGGTACAAGCAGACAGAAGAGGGCCTCGAAAAAATATTAGTTATTTTAGGAAGATCTGGGTGGTGGATATAGAGCAGTTTATGGAGAAATAAGGCAAGTGGGTGGAGGGAAAAGTACTCATGCAGCTGGAATGAACGTTCTCCCTAGATGAAGTTAAGATCACTGGTAAGGGCCGGGCTCGGTGGTTCAGCCTATAATCCCAGCACTTTGGGAAGCCGAGGTGAGTGGATTGCCTGAGCCTGAGGGTTCGAGACCCACCTGGGCAACTTGGCGAGACCTCATCTCTACAATAAATCAAAAATGAACTGGGCATGGTAGCGCGCACCTGTAGTTCCAGCTACTTGGAAGGCTGGGGCGGAAGGATCGCCAGAGCCCAGCAGGTCGAGATGGCAGTGGCTGGGAGCGGCCACTGCACTCCAGTCTGGGTGACAGAGTGAGACTCCCACTCAAAAAAAAAAAAAAATCACTGGTAAAAATCAGGACAAGGGTAACAGTACTTTTCTGGGTGCCCTGGATGCTTACATCCATAGCAGTCCTTTTGTTGAACAGATGGAAGAAAGAATGATTGAAAGAATGAATGAATATTGCCAGTATACTCATATGTCTCTGAGCTTACAAAGACTTGTTGGGTGAGTCAGTGTTATTAATATAAATAGTTACAGTGGCAACAATATGTCCTAGTGACAGTCCTATTTTAAAAATTAACTTTAAAATCTATTTTAAAATGTTATTCTAAATCCTATGTTCTTTTTTGCATTGCTTTGAGGACTCAAGTCTGTTATTTACAGTGTTTATTACTTTTAAACATATGGGAGTACATATGATGTCTGTCCACTTTTTTTCCAGAGCAAGTAAACAAACGAGGAACGGGATCAATGTGATCATATTCACTCTGCCATTGACCTTGTCAAGGCTCTCCAAGGTCAGTGGCGGGGGTTGATTTTTTGTGAAGATTGACTTGTTTTCGGCCGAAGCTGGGTCTCCTGCCTACTAACACTTGTAATCTTTCCTTACTATCTAGCCTGCTGTAAAATTACTAGTACAGTTTCCCCAGGCAATGACTTGGTGATTTTCTACTTTTTTTTTATTGATCAATAAACAGTTTTAAACCAAAAAACCCCACAGTGAGAATATAAACTTATTTGGTGCTTGTAACTACTTGCCTTGGAGAAGAAAGAAGGATTGGAAAGATAAGAGCCCCGGGCACCTTCTGCCTTCTTGAGGCCAACACGACTCAGTGAAAATAGAAAAATACAGCCATAGGTTAGCAAAACATTTGTCTATACTATGCTAAATTACTCATTGCTTCCCATGGAATTAACTTATTGTTCTTATGACCCAAACTTTCAGAAGGCAGTCTTTGGTTGTTGTGTTCGCAGCTATTTTTCTAGTGCTAAGCACGGTGCCTGGCATGGAGTTAGTATCTAAGAAATATCTACAGGATGAATAATATACTAGGCTTGAGACTAAGAGGGTGATTTTATTCATGTTACACCGAAGCTGTTTTCCCATAATTTCCTTGCATAAGTCTAGTCTCTTCAGCTAGACTTAAGGAGAGACCCCAGGCCCTAGGTGTTTTCTGTTCCTTGTGGTAGAAAGATAATTTAGTTTATGACCATGGAAATACCTCTAGTTAGTAATGACTGTTTCTAATGGTTACAGCTTCCTATCATCCTATTTGTTTCCTTTTGTCTTTATTTTTGGGTAAATTGAATTTTTAAAATAGGTTTAGAAAATAAAGCAATATTTTCTAGTAAAACCAAATCAATAGCGAGCTAAGGATAGCAAATAATTTGCGATTTGAATTGAAAACTGTCCGCATGGGCACATTTTGAAGCCCAGGAGAGGTTTCGTCTCACATTTGTTGATATCATTTGTTTTATTCAAGGAGCAGTTGGAGGTAGGAGGAAGCGAAAGCATCTTTTTTTAAAAGCAATCTTGTGTCATCTTGCTTTCCTCATAAGAAATGTTAAGAAATAGTTGGCTTTTGCTTTTCTTGTTTTTCACCTGATCAGCACCTGTTGCCTGTGTGATGCTCATGATCTGGGGATGGCAAATTCAGGGACAATGTGGGCAGGGCATCAGGAAAAAAGGAAGGCTAGAAGAACTAGTTTATAGCCATTAAAGTAAGAATATGCTTTTCACAAATCCTTTAAATAAGCATGCCTTATTCACCACCACGGAATCACCAGCATGGGCACCTGAAAGGATCTTGGAGCATCAGTTTCAGCCTGCCCATTTAACACACAATGAAACGAAGACCCAGAGCAGCTGAAGACTGTCTGAAGTGACATAATGAGTTCGTGACAGAGCTCCCCTAATCTGGACCCCAGCCTTGAGATCTTTGTGCTGCTATGTTGCCACCGCTGTCCCAGGTTGTGAAGAGGCATGACAACCCCTCTTGATTGTCTTCTGTAGCATACACAGGAGTGGGAGCTCAAGTGGCCATTTCTCTCAGTGCCTTTGTTGGCCTATTCTCTCCCAGGTGGCCTCCTCAGGGTGCCTGGTGCCTTAGACCTCGACTGGGACCCTTTCCAGGGCATGGACAGGAGGCCTGGGGTTGCAGCAGGGAGCGAGGCTTGTTACCATGAGGTACTTGACCTACTTTCCACGCCAGGAAGGTTGTCTGGTGGCCATGGGCTCTGTTTGTGGTGGTTTCAGCCCAGCAGACCTCAGTGGCATGGAGGCATAAAGACTTTTGCTCAGCCGACTGATGCATCTGATAGAAACTCTGTCCTTTCTGAAATGTTCCAGAAAGCCAAAATAACTCCTATTTCCCACACAACGCTAGAGCAGATTTATGCCCCTTTAAGAACACATGCAGTGTAAAAAGATGGAGGCTTAAAGTTTTACATATGGTAGCAAGGTAATCCTAGCCGAGTTGGCTTCTCTAGAGAGCGCCTGCGGTGTATAATTAGAACAGAGATCGCCATCCCAACAGATCTATACTTGAGCAAATCGTGGCTGAGACAAAATTGGAACGAAGGCTAAATTTATCAATAACAAGGCTTAAAAAGGGAAAAGAAGACAAATGAAGCTGAAATTTTTCCTTGTTTATTTTAATGTCCGGAATATTTTCTAGCTGACTTATGTCACAGTTTCAGTGTACTTTTCATTTTTTATTTATTTTGCAGTTAATTAGATTCCCAGGTTTTGCAGCCAGTCACTGCAACTGATTCCTGAAAAGATGGATTTATTGCTTAGCCGGGCAGAATTCTGACCATCTTCAGAGGATGGAAAATAAAAGAAAACAGCCCATACAGAGAGCACAGTGGGTCAGCAGTGGGTCAGAGCAGCAAGATATGTTGCAGCTGGCAGGTTTATGCCGGAACTTCAGCACAAGTAATCTTCTTGCTAAATGGACAGGCACCAGGACTCGTTGGAATATTTTGTGGGATATGGTCGGTGATCCATGCGTATAAGCCCAGGATGGGGACCGAGGCTGATGTCAGGTCTCAGACAGGTTGGACCCCTGGGTGGAGAAGTGACTAGAAACAGTTCACACCTTTGCTGGCTCAAGCTAGAGTGGGACCTTTTTTGGCTGGTGAATGGCTCTGCAGAAATGCAGTAATGCCTCAGGGGACAAACCAAGAAGGAACTCATGCCTGCAACCACTCTTTGCAGAGGGTCCTGGAAATTTTCCATTTGAGAAGCAACAGAGCACTTCTTTCTTCTCTTTTTAATTTTAAAGATGTGGGGTGCAATTCAGGATTAGGTACATAAGTGGTCAATGTACAGGTGAAGTTTGGGCGTCCTGTTGATCCTCCCTTTGCCTACATTGGGATCAGGTACCCCAACTGATGTTATGTGCACTCCATCCCTGCCCTGGAAGTGTCTCACTACTGCCAATCTCTTTCATGTAGTGTTATGATAAATGTTCAGGGTTCACTTATGAGTGAGAACGTGTGGTATACTCAGTTCTTTGTTTCTGTGATAGATCACTGAGTATGATAGACTCTAAATCCATCCAAGTTGCTACAAAGTCCATGGTTTTGTCCTTCTTTATGACTGCATAATATTCCATAGTGTATGTATACCACATTAAAAAAAAATCCAAGCCGGGCTCGGTAGCTCAGCCTGTAATTCCGCGCCTTTGGGAGGCTGAGGTGAGTGGATTGCCTGAGCCTGCAGGTTCGAGACCTGCCTGGGCAGCGAGACCTCATCTCTACAATAAATTAAAAAATCGGCCGGGCGTGGTAGCGCATGCCTGTAATTCCGGCTACTTGGAAGGCTGAGGCAGAAGGATCACTGGAACCCAGCAGGTCGAGGCTGCGGTGGCTGGGAGTGGCCACTGCACTCCAGTCTGGGTGACAGAGTGAGACTCCAACTCGGAAAAAAAAAAAAAAATCCAGTTTTGATGGGCAGCACACTTGGTTCCATGTTTTTGCTGTTGTGAATAGTGCTGCAGTAAGCATGCATGTGCAGGTATCTTTTTTGTAGAATTATTTGTTTTCCTCCGGGTATATTCCCAGGAGGGGGATTGTTGGGTCATATGGAAGGCCAATTTTTAGATCTTTTAGAAATCACCACACTGTTTTCCAGAGGCTGAAATAGTCAACACTCCTACCAACAGGGTAGAAGTGTTCCCTTTTCGTCACAGCCTCTCCAGCATCTGTTATTTTTTTTGTTATTGGTGATGGTCATCCTGATGATGATTGGGTGGTATCTCAGTGTGGTTTTGATTTGCATTTCTTTGATGATTAGTGAGGCTGAGCGTTTTTTCATGTATCTATTGGCTGCTCATATGTCTTCTTGTGAGAAGTGTCTATTCATATCTTTTGCCCACTTAAAAAAGTTATTTTAAAGATATGGGGTACAATTCAGGGTTGGGCATACAAATATTCATTATGCAGGTACCCTTGATGATAAGGTGTGCCCCTCCTTCTCCTGGCAGTTTTCCACTACTGTCAATCCTTTTCTTATAGTATTATGATAATTGTTCAAGGTCTCCTTATGAGTGAGAACATGTGGTACTCTGTTCTTTGTTTCTGCGATAGATCACTCAGTATGATAGACTCTTTAAGTCCATCCAAGTTGTTGCGAAGTTCATAATTTTGTCCTACTTTATGGCTGCATAATACTCTATTGTGTATATGTACCACTTTTTAAAATCTAGTCCTCTTTTGATGGGCAGCAGGGTTGGTTCCATGTTTTTGCTATTGTGAATAATGCTGCAATAAACATGTGTGTGCAGGTATCTTTTTCACAGAGTGATTTGAGTTCTTCAGGGTATATTCCCAGTAGGGGGATTGTGGGGTTTTATGGAAGGTCAACTTTTAGGTCTTTTAGGAATCGCCACAGTTTTCCACAGGGGTTGTACTAGTTTACGCTCCCACCAACAGTGTAGAAGTGTTCCCTTTTCCCCCGCATCCTCTCCAGCATCTGTTGATTTTTGTTGTTGATGATGGCCATCCTGACTGAAGTTAGATGGCATCTCAATGTGGTTTTAATTTGCATTTCTTCGAGGAATAGTAAGACTGAGCACTTTTTCATGTATCTGTTGACTGATCGTATGTCTTTTGAGAAGTGTCTCTTTATATCATTTGCCTACTTTGTGATGGGGCTGTTTTTTTCTTTTTGGCATGTTTGCGTTTCTTGTAGATCCTAGATATTAGGCCTTTGTATATAGTTGGTAAATATTTTTTCCCATTCTGTGGGCTGTCTCCCCACTCTCTTGATGGTTTCTTTGACTTTGCAGAAGCTTGTCAGTTTGATGAGGTCCCACTTGTCTATCTTATCTCTTATGGATGGATGGGCACTTGGGGTTTTGATCAGGAATTGTCTATTCCAATTTCTGTAAGACTGTCTCCTGTATTTTCTAAGATTTTTATAGTTTGAGGTTTTACGTTTAGGTATTTGATCCATTTAGAGTTGATTTTTATTTATGGTGATAGGTAGGGGTCCTGTTTTACTCTTCTGCACATGGTCAGTCAGTTTCCCAGCACCATATACTGAATAGGTTCTCCTCTTCCCAGTGGTTGTTGGTGGAGGCTTTGTCAAAGATGAATTGATTGAGAAATTGAGGTTTTGTTTTCGGAATCTTTATCCTGTTCCATTGGTCTATATACCTGTTCTTGTACCAATACCAGACTGTTTTGATTATTTTAGCCTTATAATAAAGTTTAAAGTCTGGAAGTGTGAGATATCACCCACTTTGTTTCTTTTATTGAGGTTTGTTTTGGCTGTATGTGGTTATTTTTTGTTTCCATAAGAATTTCTATATTGTTGTTTCCAGATCTGAGAAGAATGATGCTGATAATTTAGTGGGTATTGCGTTGAATCTGTAGATTGCTTTGGTGGGATGGATATCTTAACAATGTTGATTCTTCCAATCTATGGGCATGGAATGTTTTTCCATTTGTTTGTGCCATCTTTGATTTCTTTGAGCAGTGTTTTGTTTGTGTTGTAAAGGTCTTTCACTTCTCTGGTTAGGAAGATTGCAAGGTATTTCATTTTTGTGTGTGGATATTGTGAATTGGATTGTGCTTTTAATTGGTTCTCTGCCTGTTTGTTGTTAGTGTATAAAGATGTAATTGTCTTTTGCATGTTGATTTTGTACCCTGGGACTTTGCCAAAGTCCTCTATCAGTGCAAGAAGGTTATTTTGACAATTTCTCCTGGGTTTTCAAGTTCTAGGATCATATTGTCAGCAAAGAGGGATTACTTAACTTCCTCTTTTCCTGTTTGGATTTCATTCTCTTGTCTGATTGCTCTAACTAAGACTTCCGACACTATGTTGAATAGGAGGGGTGAGAGGGGCCTTGTCTTGTTCTGGTTTTCAGGGGAAATGCTTCCAATTTCTCTCTGTTGAGTAATGTATTGGCTGTGAGTTTATTGTAGATGGCTCTTACTATTTTTAGGTAGGTTTCCTTTATGCCTAGGTGTTCGAGGGTTTTTATCAAGGAGGGATGCTGGATTTTATTGAAAACTTTTTCTCTGTCTAATGATATAATCATGTGGCTCTTGTTTTTATATCTGTTGATGTATTAAATTACATTTATGGTCTTGTTGATGTTGGACCAGCTCTGCATCCTAGGGATGAAGCTTACTTGGTCACGGTGGATGATTTTTGGGATGTGTTGTTGGATCTGATTTGTTAGAATCTTGTTGAGAATTTTTTGCATCTATCTTTATTAGGGATATTAGTCTGTAGTTCTCTTTCTTTGTTGGGTGTTTACCTGGTTTGGATATCAGTGTGATGTTAGCTTCATAAAATGATTTGGGGAGAATTCTGTCTTTCTTGATTGCCTGGAATACTTTCAATAGGATTGGTGTCAGCTCCTTCCTGTATGTTTTTTTTTTTTTTTTATCACAGTCTCACTCTCTTGCCCAGTCTGGAGTGCAGTGGCACACTCATGGCCACCACATCCTTGACTTACTGGGCTCAGGTGATCCTTCCGCCTCAGCTTTCCAAGTAGCTGAAACTACAGGTGCGTGCCAATTTTTTGACTTAGTGTAGAGACGAGGTCTCACCAAATTGCTCAGGCTAGTCTTGAACTCCTATGCTCAGGCAGTCCTCTTGCCTCCACCTCCCAAAGTGTTGGGATTACAGGTATGAGCCACCGATTCTGGCTGTCCTCCTTGTATGATTTATAGAATTCTGCTGGAAAGCCATCTGGTCCAGGGCATATTCTTGTAGGTAGTTTTCTTATGACAGAATCAATTTCCTGGATTGTTATTGGTCTATTTAGCATCTCAATTTCTTCTTGTTTCGACCCTGGGAGTTTCTGTGATGTCAGAAAATCCTTCATTTCATTTAGGTTTTCAAGTTTGTTTCCATACAGGTGTGCATAGTAGTCTCTGATAATCTTTTGTGACTTGATCTTTTGTGTTTCTAATTGTGTCTATTTGGACTTTTTCTTGGTCAATCTGGCTAAAGGTCCATCATTCTTGTTTATCTTTTCAAAGAACCGGCTTTTTGTTTCATGGATTTTTCTATGCTATTTTTATCTTCCATGTCCTGTATTTGGGTTTTTACTTTGGTGATCTGGATTCTTCTACTGAAGTTAGGATTTTAGTGGTCCTGCCTTCCAGCTCCCTTAGCAGATTTGTGAGGTTGTTAACTCATGATCTTTCTATTTTCTTGAAGTGTGTGTGTAGAGTTATAAATTTCCCTTCTAGCACTGTTTTCCTGGCATCCCAGGGACTTTGGTAAAATGTGTCTTTGTTTTCATTTGTTTCCAAGAATCTTTGAACTTCTGTTTTGATTTCTGTGTTGTCCCAGTAGTTGTTCAACATCATGTTGTCTAGTGTCCATTTCTTTGTGTGTTTTGGGGGGATCTTGTTGGTGATGATATTTATTTTTATTTCACTGTGGTTGAGAAGGTGCATGGCAGTATTTACATCTTATGAAATTTGTTTATGCTTGATTTATAACTGAGCATGTGGTCAATCTTAAAGTATTTTCCACAGGGTGCTGAGTAGGATGTATATTCCATGATTGTTGAGTGGAGTGTTCTGTAGATATCTATTTTTTTTTTTTTTGAGTTGGAGTCTCACTCTGTTGCCCAGACTGGAGTGCAGTGGCTGCTCTCGGCCACCGCAGCCTCGACCTGCTGGGCTCTGGCAATCCTTCTGCCTCAGCCTTCCAAGTAGCCTGAATTACAGGCATGCGCTACCATGCCCGGCTGATTTTTTGATTTATTGTTGAGATGAGGTCTCGCTGCCCAGGTGGGCTCAGGCAATCCACTCACCTCAGCCTCACAAAGGCGCGGGATTACAGGCTGAGCCACCGAGTCCGGCTGTAGATATCTATTAAGTCCACTTGGCCAAGCATCAAGTTTCATTGATTTTTGGTCCTGGATTTCCTTGTTGATTTTTTTCCTTGATGATATATCTAGGTTTGTTAGTGGGGTACCTAAGTCTCCAGTTATAATAGTATTGGAGTCAATATCTTTTTTCAGTTTATTTAGTTGTTTTATAAAACCTGGTGCTCCTGTGTTGGGTGCATATATGTTTAGGATGGATATTTCTTGTTGATGGATTGAAACTTTTATCATCATGTAGTGTCCTTCCATATCTTTTTGACCCTTTGATAACTTGAAGGTTGTTTAGTTTGGGATTAAAATCACAACTCCTATCTTTTTTGTTTTCCATTCACCCAAAAGTTATTTTCCATCCTGTAACTTTAAACCTGTAACTGTCTTTTTTAGTGAGATGTGTTTCCTGTAGGCAGCATATTGTTGGGTCAAGTTTTTTTACCCAGTTTGCCATTCTATATCTTTTCAATGGTGCATTTTGTCCATTGACGCTTAGACTGATTATTGAAATGTGAGAGTTTATCCCTGTCATGAGGCTTTTATAAGGCTGATTTGTTTTCTTTTAACTTTTGCATTGATATGTATGTGTGTTTTCAATTTTGCAGGTGAGTCATATACTCTGTTGGCTCTGTGTCTTCCTGTACTTTTGTGAAGTGCACAGTCATTCTTTTTTTCTTCTGTGCTTAATATCTTCTTGAGCAACTCCTGTAGAGCTGGTCTGGAAGCAGCATAATCTCTCTTTTTTAATATTAAATATGTGGGGTTCAATTCAGGGTTAGGCACATAAGTGGTCCTTGTACTGGTTCAGCAAATCTCTTAGGGATTGGATGTCTGGGAAGGATTTTGATTCTCTATTGCTGATGAAGCTGAGCTTGGCTGGGTAGGAAATTCTTGGTTGAGGTTGTTTATCTTAGAGGGCTTTGAAAATTGGACTTCAGTCCCTTCTAACTTTTAGTGTTTCTGCTGATAAGTCTGCTGCTATTCTGATGGGTCTTCCTCAATAGGTAATTTGACCTTTCTCTCTTGCTGCCTTTAGGAATTTTTCTTTTATACTTACTTTGTGTAGGCAAATTACTATATGTCTAGGGGTTGGTCTTCTTATTTGATGCCTTGTGGGGGATCTCTGAATCTCTTGTGTTTGGATTGTCACACTTCTGGTGAGATGGGGAAAATTTTCTTGGATAACCTCCTGGAATACTTGCTCTATTGTTGTTGATGAATTGAACCTTGTTCTCCATTTTCTTTTCTGCTTCTGGGATACCAATCAAGCATAAGTTTGACCTCTTGACAAATCACACATCTCCTGGAGGCCTTGTTTTTTCTTTCTGAGTTTTCTTTCTATGTTTTTAACAGATTGGTTAATTCCATGTCTTGGTTTTCAAACTCTGAGATTCTTTCTTCTGCTTAGTTAATTCTGCCTTCCATGCTTATCGTCTTGTTTTTTATTTCCTGGATGAAGTCTTTTGGCCAAAATCTTTGCTACAAGTTCTTTCAGTGTTGCATGTTGTTTTTCTTGAGTCCTATTCCCTAATCCCTGTTGCATTCTGGAGACAACCATTGGTGATTTCCATTATTTGGACTCTGAGGTCTGATTTTTTTTGGTATTGTCTCTTTGGAACACTGGGAATTACCTGTGCTCCTGCGTTGATTTTTCCTCATTTGTGACAGTTCTCTTTCTTTTCTTTTTACTTCCATTATTCAGTGGTAGTAGGAGTGGCTTTCATGCCTGTTCCTTGCTCAGCCCTCTAATCTTCCCTGATCTTCCATATTTGTTCTATTTTGAAACAGGACTAGGGGTGGGAAGCTTTACTAAATCTTGTAGTTTTGAGAGTTGAACAAGGTGGAGAGTGGGGAGCTTGGATTCAGAAACAACTTGCAAGTCACAGTGTTCACTGACTGGGGTATGGGCTCCCTGAGAGCCCCTCCCCACCGCCACCCTGTAATGCAATGGGTACTTGTGTGTACCCCTTGGATCCAAAATAAAGTCACAGCAATGAGGAGAACAGAGAAAAGTAGAATGAAATAGAATGGACAAAAATAGTAAAATATAAAAAATACAGAAAAGTAAAAGCACAAACAAGAATAAAAACAACAAGGAACAATTATCATAATACTACAAGAAAGGGATCGGCAGTAGTGGGAAACTTCCAGGGGAGGAATGGGGCATCATCAAGGGTACCTGCATAATGACTACTTGTATACCTGACCCTGAATTGTACCCCACATTTAAAAATAAAAGCCCTCCACAAAACAAACAAGAAAGAAAACAAAAAACAGGACAACTGAACACACACACACACACACACACACACACACACACACACACGACAAAGGAAGAAGAGAAAAAAGAAAAAAACAGAAAAGGGAGGAATGCACATTCAACCCTCACACACACACATCCACATCCACATACTAAACTAAAACAAAAGAAGAACAAAAATGAAAAAAATGAAAAGTGAACACTCAGACACTCACAGACACACACACATAGAAAACAAAAAATGAAAGAAGAAAGGAAAAAAAGGGAGAGATGCAAATCGAACCCTCATACACACATTCATGCACACACACTAAACAAAAGCAAAAGAAGAACAAAAAAGAAAAACCAAAAAATTGACACTGAAACACTCACATATACATACCCATAGAAGATAAAAAAATGAAAGAAAAAAAAAGAAAGAAAAAAAGAGACAAGAAAGGCAGGAATGCAAATCCTCCTTCCCTCATCTCTAAAAAAAAGGCTGACATCCAACCAACTACTCATCTAGTTATCCAACCACGTAATAATTTTTTTACTGAGTCCCTCCTACATGCTAAGCACTTTGCCCAGTGCCAAGCACTGTGAACTGAATCATTTAAAAAATGTATTTCTAGGAAACTCCTTGTGGAGCTTACAGTCTATTGGGCAAATAATGGCAAGTTTGCTGAGAGTCAGGAAAGAGATGTTTAGGGGAGCTCCAGGAATGTATGCGAAGGAATCTACTCTTGTCTGGGGGTTGGGAAGGGCTCCCAGGAGGAAATGGTGTGAACTAACACCTGAGAGACTGAATATATAAGAGACTTATATTTCTGTAGTCTGCGGCAATCAGCCCAGGAAACTCACACCTTACCTGTAGTAACTAGCCTGGAAATCCAAGCTACTATCCCTAAGTCTTACTTGGAGGCAGTTGGATCTCTGTCTCTAGTAACCAACCCAGGAAGCAAGCAATAACCCCTGTAACAATTGGCCCCCAAAGGCAGGACTTGATGAATAAAGGACAGTTTCTCTAATTTTTGTCCTCACTTCCAATTTAGGATTAACTGGAGAAGGTCAAATATGTGCTCCTGACCAATCACATAGGGTGCCTTCTTCTAGTAATTCCATCTACAGCTTCTCCATGCCAACGGTGTCTAATCAGGCCAGCATACCAGAAGTCTTCCTCTTTTCCACTATAAAGATTTCCTGTTGCTCCGTCTGCCTCTGCCAAAACGCAAATGATGGTGGCTGGCTTCCTTGCTATAAGCTCTGAATGAACGGCCTTTGCTTGTTCTCATTTAGTTGGTTTTGTTTGTTCCACAGACCAGAAGAACAAGCATGTGTAGGTCAGACAGTGGTGGGGAAAAGAGTTTCGGGAGACGGAACAGCATGTGCAAAGGCCCTGAGATGAGAAATAGGAAAGCACACTCTCCAAGCTGCCAAGAAGTTGAATGTGGCTGGAATGTAGACAGGGAGGGGTAGACTGGCATGAGATGTAGCTGAGGCTGGGGGTCAGGGGTAGTGTCGGATTTGGGATCATGTGAGCTGTGTTGACGATCTTGGCCTTCATCCTAACCAGAGCCTTATTTGTGGCTGGTGCTTGGCAGTTCTCCTCTTAACCAACACGCTTCCCTTGTGACCGGTCTCCAGCTCCTGTCCGTTCTTTATGTGAGCTTCTGCTTCCTACCTGAGGATCTGCCCGCTCTGAGACCTCTTTGGTTTCTGTAAGCGTTGTTTTTGTGGGGTAGATAGACAGGCCAAGACACATTTCTGTCTGAGTCCTGTTCCTTGCCAGAACCAGCAACCCTGACCTTCTGGGTGGTAGTGAGATAAGCACTGGCTCGTCCAAGTTCTTTCTATGGGGAAAGGGCAAAGTAGCTGAGAGTGGAAATTATCTCCATATATGTTCTCACCCTTTTCTTTTTTCTTTTCTTTTTGTTGTTCTGCAAAGACTGAGCAGACAGCCAGTTTTGCTTTCTTTCTTTCTTTTTTTTTAATTATAAAGATGTGGGATACAATTCAGGTTTAGGTATACAAACGTTGATTATGCAGGTACCCTTGTGGATGAGGTGTGCCCCTCCCTCCCCTAGTAGTTTCCCTCAACTGCCAATCCCACCCTCCCTCCCCTAACAGTTTCCCACTACTGCCAATCACTTTCTTATAGTATTATAATTGTTCAAGGTCCGCTTATGAGTGAGAACATATGGTACTCTGTTCTTGGTTTCTGTGATAGATCATGAGGATGATAGACCCTAAATCCATCCAAGTTGCTGCGAAGTCCATATGTTTGTCCTTCTTTATGGCTTCATCATATTCCATTGTGTATATATACCATATTTTTTTAATCCAGTCCAGCTTCAAGAGGTAACATGGTTGGTTCCATGTTTTTGCTATTGTGAATAGAGCTGCAACAAACATACATGTGCAGGTATCTTTTTTGTAAAATGATTTGAGTTCCTCCAGGTATATTCCCAGTTCTCATCCTTTTCTACAGTGAGAGAACATACGGTCAACCCGATTAAAGAGATTTCCTAGACTCTTTTGCAACTCAGTAATCGGCTTTTGTCCAAGGTTGGGCCATGGGATGTGAGAAGTGATATACACAACTTCTGGGACTGGCTGGAATATGGTAGTACTGAGGTAGCCAACTTGGGCCATGTGTGCCTGGGATGGTAAAACAACCAGAAAAAGTGTCCCGGCTGATAGGCAATGCTTCCTTCTAGAAATTAGGCAAGAGAGAAGATACTTTTTTTTTTTTTTTTTGAGTGGGAGTCTCACTCTGTCGCCCAGACTGGAGTGCAGTGGCCGCTCCCGGCCACCACAGCCTCGACCTGCTGGGCTCTGGCGATCCTTCCGCCTCAGCCTTCCAAGTGGCCGGAATTACAGGAGCGCGCTACCACGCCCGGCTGATTTTTTGATTTATTGTAGAGATGAGGTCTCGCTGCCCAGGCGGGTCTCGAACCCGCGGGCTCAGGCAATCCACTCACCTCAGCCTCCCAAGGCGCGGGATTACAGGCTGAGCCACCGAGTCCGGCTGAGAGAAGATACTTTTATCTTATTCAAGTCACTGTGACCACAGTTGACCTGTATCCTCATCCAGCAATTCTCAACGTGTGGTCTGGAAACCCCTGGCTGTCTCTGAGACCCTTTCATAGGGTTTATGATATCAAAACTATTTTCATAACAGCCCTAAAACTTTATTTGCCTTTTTCACTCTCATTCATTCACGATTATGTAGCTGAGTTTTCTGGAGGCTGTGTGATGAGTCATATCACGACAGATTGAATGCAGAAACAGATACACAAATATAGCTGTCTTCTATCAAGTCCAATTTTAAAGAGGTTTGTAAAAGTGCAAAAACAATGTTACTCTTTGCAATAACAGTTTTTATGAAAATATAGTTATTTCAAAAACAAAAATGCTCACATGTTTATTATTATTTTTAAATGAACGAAGAAAGAAATAATCTTTAAAAATCTCTCTGTTTTGATTTCAAATATGGTAAACATGGAAAGGTGCAGCCCACATACAAAAAGTCACTTTGGGGTTGTCCATAGTTTTTCAGAGTATAAAGAAGTCCTGACTTGGTGGCTCAGCCTAGAATCCCAGCACTTTGGGAGGCCGAGGCGAGTGGATTGCCTGAGTCTTCGGGTTTGAGACCAGCCCGAGCACCTTGGCGAAACCTCATCTCTAAAATAAATTTAAAAAAATTAGCTGGGTGTGGTAGTGCATGCCTGTCATTCCATCTACTTGGAAGGCAAGGTGGAAGGATCACCGGAGCCCGGCAGGTCGACGCTGGGTTGGCTGTGAGTGTGCTACTGAACTCTACCCTGGGCGACAGAGTGAGACTCCAACTAAAAAAAAAAAGAAAAAAAAAAGAAAAAG
>NW_007246658.1:305239-309181 GCF_000164805.1 Carlito syrichta | reverse complement strand
GGAACTACAGGCATGCACTACCATGCCCAGCTGATTTTTTGATTTATTGTAGAGCTGAGGTTTTGCCAAGTTGCCCAGGCGGGTCTCGAACCCGCTGGCTCAGGCCATCCACTCACCTCAGCCTCCCAAAGACGCGGGATGACAGGCTGAGCCACCGAGCCTGGCTTGCACCCTACTCTTGATCTCTTCTCTCATGGTTTTCTCAGATCCTCCAGGAATCGACTTACTTGGAGAACCCACTAGGCCTTCCCCTCCTCTTCCATTCTTCATTGATGTACTCATCCACTCAACAACGAAGCGCTCACATGGGATAGGGGTTGTGCTTGGTTTGGGGGTTGAGGAGGACCAGATCTTGGTTCCAGCTTTGGCCCGGCTCATAGTCTAGCCGTGGAGAGAGGCTGTGAATACGCAGCGGGAGATCAGGCACTCATCAGCCCAATCGTGGATTGCCTAGGGCCTGGAAATGACGCAGAGGAGGGGATGATCAGTTCTCCCTGGGGGAAGGGGGGTCAGTACATCAGAGAGGTTCCAAGGCAGAGGTGGCTTTGAGTGATGAATAAATATAAATTTGCTCACGGTGCAAGGAGGGGGAAGGTGGAGAAAGGAAGAGGGCAAAGACACTGTGACTTCATAGCACAGGGTTGGAAGAAGTCTAGGTTGTTTATTGCGTGATGAGAGGCCGGAAAAGGGTCAGAACCCATTAAGTCATGAGGAACAATTTGGTTTTTATTCCTAAGGCAGTGAGAATTAAAAAATGGAGGTCAGGTGTAGTGACTCATGCCTGGAATCCCAGCACTTAGGGAGGCTGAGGCAAGAGGATTGCTTGAGCCCGGAAGATTGAGACCAGCCTGGGCAACCCAGGGAGACCTCATCTCTACCAAAAAATCAAAAAAGCAGCCGGGAGTGATGGCACTCGTCTGTAGTCCCGGCTACTTGGGAGGCTGAGGTAGAAGGATCGCCTGAGCTCAGGAGGTCGAGGCTGTGGTGGTGGTGAACCATGAGCATGCCACTGCACTCCAGCCTGGGTGACAGAGTAAGACCCCAACTCAAAAAAAAAAAAAAAAAAAAGAATTTTAAGCAGTGTGATGTGCTCACTTTTAGTTTTATAACTACGTTGAAGTTTCTTCAGCTTGCTTAGTGGTTGTGTTCACTTGCTTCCAGGAGATGCTGCTATGTTTGGGCATGACTAGTGGGTTGGGCCTTTCTGGAAAGAACCATTTATTAGACTTACAGGGGTCCGTCCGTTAATAGACCCTCCATTTTTTGCGGAGGGTGGGGGAAGGATCAGTGGTTTTGAAAATGAATAGCAAAATATGTGCTCTTCTGATTTATCCATCTGTAGGGGCCCCTAGGTGTTAGGGTCTGAACCCAAAGGAGGTAGGAGCTATACAATAATTAGAGCTGTTCTTTTTCTGTAATGATGACTACAATTAATTACAACTTTGTAAGTTGTAATTAATATAAACATTTTTGAGCACTCACTATGTACTAGGTACTGTTTACGCATGTTGTGCTTATTAGTGCATTCGATCCTCACGGCAACCTCATCAGGTAGGTCACATTATCCCCCGTCTTAATCCGTTGTGTGTTGTGATAACAGATAAAGAAAATACATTTACTTCTTACAGTTTTGGAGACTGGGAAGTCTAAGCTCAGGGGGCTGGCATCTGTTGAAGGCTTTCTTGTTGCATCACTCCATGATGGAAGACAGACGGGCAAAACAGCATGCCAGAGAAGGAGAAAGCGAGAGGGGGCTGAATTCATTCTTCCATCAGGAACCCCTTCTTTCCGGAACTAACCCACTCCCAAGACAACGGCATTAACTCTTTAACCCACGAGGGCTCTGCCCTCATCACCTAATAAACTTTTACAGGCCCCACCGGTCAACCTGTTCCATGGGGGATTAAGCTTCCAACTCATAAGCTTTGGGGGGCACCTTCAAACCACAGAATCCCCTTTTTAAGAGTGGGGCCTTAAGGCACAGAAAGTTGATGGGATTAAACACTGCAGTCAGGACCCTGAGGCTGTACTCTTGGTTATGACCCTACTGTAGCTTCTGGTCAGGAGCAAGGGGCTCCATAAAACAGACAGGGATTCTGCAGAAGACTGAAGGCCCTGCAAGGTAAGTTAATCTCTGTAATAACTTTCTCATTCTAGTCAGGGCAGAGTGATTGGAGAAGAACGCATGGGTTGGAAGCCTGACCTATAGCATCCCTGAAAACTTGTTAGAAAGGCAGATTCTTGGGTCTTGCCCCAGACCTGCTGAATTAGAAACTTTGGAGCTGAAGAGGGTGGAGAATAAAATGAGGGAAACAACTGTTGAGAGCCTGTTTCTGAGATTGTCGAGACCGCCAGAGGAAGAAATCAGGGCCTGAAATCAGGTTCTCAGCCCTGGCTGCATTTTAGAATCACCTGGGGGAGCTTTTAAAACACACCAATGCATTGGCCTCACCCAAACCTATTAAATCAGAACCTCTGGGGGAGAGAGCCCTGCTGTCAGCTAAAAAAAAAAAAAAAAAATTCACCAGGTGATACGAATATGAAGCCAGGGCTAAGAATCAGTGGTTTTCAAATGTGAAGCCATATCAGAATCTCCTGGAAGTCTTGTCAAACAAGCTGAGCCTCACCTCCAGAATTTCTGATTCAGTAGGTCTGGGATGGAGCCCCAGAATCTTCATTTCTAACAAATTTCCAGGTTATGCTGATGCTGCTGCTCTGGGAACCACACTTCGGGAACCACCGCCTTGTATTTTTTCCCAATAGCCCTCGCATGTTAAGAAGAATGGAGAGAGTGTGAGAGCCAAACCCAGGAGAGGAACCAGAGGGCTCCATCACTCTGCAATTCACGGGGCCAACCCCAGCTAAGACCCAGGTTGAGCAAACATGTCTATAATGTGGTTTATCCGGCCAGAGAAGTGAAATGTTCTAGGTAGTTATCCAGACGGTTCCACCCGCTACACATACATTTATTACTTAACTTTTTAGACCTAAAATTTGCCTTTCCCCAGGACAGTGGCTGCTTGAGATTTGATGAAGGAAACCTAATTTTCAGACGTTTCTCAGCTTCACCCCTTCAAGGAGTTCCCTGCACGTGAACTTGCAGAATGCAAGTGCTCTGAGGGGAAAGCTAAGGTTTGAGTTATCATTTGAGATCCATAGTAAGAAATGAGGCTTTCAGAACGATCATAGTTATGGGGCATTCAATAAAACACTCATTGCTCAAACAACTTCTGAAAATAGTCCAAGGCAATTTAACTTTTATTTCCTCTATAGAGCTTGTCACCATTTATTAATCTTAATTTCCCTCAACACTGCATATCAGATGAGAGACCGATTTTTCTCCTCTGTTTCCATAACATTAATATTTAAATGGCAGAGCGTGACACTCATAAACAGCTGTGGAGGAGAAGGGTGATATTTCTAGGAAGGAAAACCTAGCCTAAATGCTGCTTCGAGGCTTCTTCCTTACAACACGCCCAAGACAAAGCCAAGAAAATGTGCAGGTGCACCTTGCAGTACAGAATAGAAAGACAAAGGGGCTTTACCTGCGAAGGGAATTTGCATAAAATGCACAACAATGCTTTAGAGACTTCCACGATCAAACGGAAGCAGCATCTGGGAGGTGGAGGCTGAGGTCTGTGCAGGTGTACCGGCTGGCACGGTCTTTCTACTTTGAACGCTAATGCAGCTCACGGAAGAATCCAAAGCACGTTCTCTGCTTGGTCTGTGGCTCCAGGAGGGAATTCGTCCTCATTACTTTGGATATCTGTTTGGCACTGGTTGCGTGCTAGGCTCTAGGCTACAACCCCTGCCTTCAAGCAGCAGGTAGACAGGATTAGACAAAAGCCCAGCCCTGTGGGAGGTGGGCCAAGGAAAGATGTAAACAAAGTGGTGGGGAGAGGTTAGGAAGGCATTGAAAGAGTTTTTTTTTTTTTTTTTTTT
>NW_007246658.1:254482-305092 GCF_000164805.1 Carlito syrichta | reverse complement strand
GGTCTCGAACCCGCGGGCTCAGGCAATTCACTCACCTTAGCCTCCCAAAGGCGCGGGATTCAGGCTGAGCCACCGAGCCCAGCTGAAAGAGTTTTTAAAGGCAGGATTCTTATTTCATTTTATGCATTTTTATTTTAAAGATGTGGGATACAATTCAGGATTAAGTATACAGGTGATCATCGTACAGGTAAAGTTTGGGCCTCTTTTTGGTCCCCACGTTGCCTGGTTTGAGGTTAGGTACTCTTTTGGATGTTGTGCCCCTCATTCCCACTCAACCCCGGCAGTATCCTGCTACTGCCAATTCCTTTCTTATAGTATTAAGCTAAATGTTCAGGGTCCGCTTATGAGTGAGAACATGTGGTACTCTGTTTTTTGTTTCTGTGATAGATCACTGAGTATGGTAGACTCTAAATCCATCCAAGTTGCTTCGAAGTCCATATGTTTGTCCTTCTCTATGGCTGCGTAATATTCCATTGTGTGTATGTACCACATCTTTTTTATCCGGTCCAGTTTCCATGGGCAGCACAGTTGGTTCCGTGTTGTTGCTATTGTGACTAGTGGTGCAATAACCATGTGTGTGCAGGTATCTTTTTTTGTAGAATGATTTGATTTCCTCCGGTATATTCCTAGTAGAGGGATTGCTGGGTCATATGGAAGGTCAATGTAAAGACAGCATTCTTAACAAATGCAGATCAGAGCTAAGGGGGAAGGGAACAAGCAGGACTGATTCACTTTCCATTTCCAAAGCACTTGTTGAGGCTTCTCCTTATGTCAGGCACTGAACTGGGTTTTGGGAATATAAACGGGAGTAAAGCCTTTTTCTGCTCTCAAGGAGTGGGGAAGACAGGCAAAAGCAATCAGAGCACAGTGAAGGCTTCCTGGAGGAAGCAACGACTAAATTGAGTCCTAAAGAATGGGTGGAGGCTGGACAAGAAGGCTCATGCTTGTAATCCCCGCACTTTGGGAGAATCACCTGAGGCTAGATGTTCAAGACCAGCCCAGGCAACATAGTGAGATCCCATTTCTACAGATTTCTATAGAATAAATAAATTTATCCAGGTATGGTAGTGAATGCCTGTAGTTCCAGCTATTTGGGAGGTTGAGATGGGAGGATCATTTAAGCCCAGGAATTTTAGGTTGCAGTGAGCCATAATTATGCCACTGCGTTCCAGCCTGGGCAACAGAGTGAGATCCTGCCTTCAAAAAAAAAAAAAAAAATCCGGGCGCTGTGGCTCAAGTCTGTAATCCCAGCACTTTGGGAGGCCGAGGGGAGAGGATTGCCTGAGCCTGTGGGTTTGAGACCAGCCTGGGCAACATGGTGAGACCTCTTCTCTATAATAAAATTAAAAAATTAACCGGGTTTGGTAGCATGCACCTGTAGTTCTGGCTACTTGGAACGTTGAGGCAGAAGGATCGCCGGAGCCCAGTAGGTCGATGCTGGGGTGGCTGTGAGCATGCCACTGCACTCCAGCCTGGGTGATAGAGTGCTCCAACTCAAAAAAGGAGAATGTGTTGGAGGATTATCCACACAAGGACGGATAGAAAGAAGTGCGAAAGGAAATCCCACAACTGAGAGGGGGAACAGCATGTAGAAAGACATTGAAGAGAGTGCTGGGCATTTGTGGACCTGCAAGGGGCCCGGGATGGCCAGAGGATAGAGGGTAGGCAGGGAGAATAGGAGGTAAAGTTGAGGTTCATGGGGACCAGATCCAAAAAAGCCCAACACTAGACATCTGTCCCTTGTCACAGATTTAGAGTTTTTCTATACATCATGGAGACCCCTTAAGGGACTTTAAGAGGGGCACTGTGTGAGAGATTTTAAGCTCGAAGAGATTCTTCTGACTGTGGCATGGAAGAGGGTTTAGGAGAAGGCAAGAGTGGATGCAGGTGATTGTTTAGGCACTTACAGCAGGACGACAGGGGAGAGACCAGGGGAGTCGGCAGAGTGGGTGGAAAAAGGTATTGGGTTGAAGTGAAATTAATGGACCAGAAATGACAGGACTTGACAGCGGGGAGAGTGTGTGGTAGGGAAAGAGAGCCAGAAGAAACTCCGTTTTTTTTTAAAGCTCCAAAGAACTTTCTCATAAAGTAGTATTCTTTATTTGTGTCAATTTACTATGATTCTATTAATTTGTTGAATGAACTGACTTATAAAAGATATTCACAATGTTTTCATGCCTTAAGAAGTAATATTTTCTTTCTTTCTTTTTTTGACTTCACAACCGTGTGACTTTAATACTTCCCTTTGTCCTCAGTTTTCTAATATTTAAAAAAAAATTTTAATATCGATTTGGACTAGCCATTTGGAGAAAATATCAAAACATTGAAGACAGTATAATTTTCAATAAGATAAATTGCTTCATGGAGAGAAGTAGGAAGATGATAAAGATGATGATGGTGACTATGTTGACAATCATCTCCATCATCATCCGTTTTTTAAAAATTAAGAAAAGTAGATTTGTTAAAGGGAAGATGCATTGTGAAGGGCACAACAGACAGGACGGCCGTGTCTGGTCTCTGCAAAAACTCCTTTTTTTTTTTTTTCCCAGCCACGTGCATGGTCGTGCCATTTGTAGAGTTAAAAGATGATGGAGGAGAAGGTCTGAGACAGGAGAACAGATGATGAGTTTTAGATATGTTGAGTTTTAGGTACTTGTGTAACCGTTGGATTGAAAGGTCCAGGAGACAGTTGAATACCTCAGTTTCGATGGAGGTCCGTGTAGGGATTGAAGCAAGCCATAGGGATGGAAAGTAGAAGAGATCACCCAGAATGCGAGTGTAGAATAAGAAGAAATCAGGAAGGAATGCTCTCTATTGCTACTTCTCTTTAGCACTATATTGATGGTCCTAGACAATTAAGTAAGGAAAGAAAAGGATATTAGAGGCACAAGAATTGGAAAAGAGAAAACAAAACGGTCATTATTTATAGTTTGTGTGATAATTTATGTAGAAAACCAAAATTAATCTACAGGCAAACTATTAGAGATGATAGGAGAGCTTGGTAAGGTGGCTGGGTATAAGATTAACATAAAAATTGGTTGCGTTTATCCATGCCGGTAAAAAATACAAAACAAAATGAAAAAGAAAATAAATCAATAGAATTATCTCAGAATATCAAGTATCTAGGAATAATCTAATAAAATATGTGAAAGACCTCTGCAGGAAAAGTTACAGTATCTTATTAGGAGATAATAAAGATTTTCATTTCTGTAGCTTCAATATATTTTCAACCAAAATCTAGGGTTTTCAGAATGATTCTTAAATTTACACGAAGGGTGGAGGAACCAAAAGTTATCATGATATTTCTGAAAAAGTCAGAGCATGGAGGAAGGACAGTGTGAATTGGTACAAGGATAGACAAAGAGACTAGAGAAATAGAAGAGAGAGCCACATGTGGAACTGTAGTATGTGATAGAGGTGACATTGGACCCTTGTCTTGCATTATATCAACTCCAAATGGATGAAAGATTTAAAAGGCTAAACAAACATTATAAATATGGGAAAGTATTAATAATATACAGAACTGCAAAATGTTGACATCAAAATATGTAACAAACTTCTAAAGATCAAGAACACACACACTCACACACACACACACACACACCAGTAGAAAAATGGGAAAAATACATGAGCAGAAAGATCAGAAAACTTCTAAAGGGATGTTTGCAATCATTATTGATCCCAGGAAATGCAAATCAGAACCACATGATATATATATATATATATATATTTGAGTTGGAGTCTCACTCTGTTGCCTAGGCTGGAGGGCAGTGGCACGCTCATAGCCGCCACCACAGACTTGACCTGCTGGGCTCAAGCGATCCTTCCACTTCAGCCTTCCAAGCAGTTGGAACTATAGGCACATGCCACTATGCCCAGATAATTTTTCTAGATTTATTGTAGAGATGAAGTTTTGCCAAGTTGCCCAGGCTGTTCTCAAACCCCTGGGCTCAGGCAATCTTCTCGCCCCCAGCCTCCCAAAGTGTTAGGATGACAGGCGTAAGCCATGCATCTGGTGAGATATCGTCTACACCTATTTAACTGGGTAAAAATGCCTGAGGGTGGGCACATAACATCAATAAGGGTCCCCGATCTCAAACCAGGAGAAATGGGGACCAAAGGAAGGCCTAAACTTTACCTGTATGTACTTAACCCTGAATTATGCCTCCACATCTTTAAAATAATAAAAAAAATTAGAATAATTAAAAAAAATGCCTGACATTGCCAAGGAGGGGTACAATAACTTTGGAAAAGTGTTCGCCATTGTCTCCTTAAGTAGAACATGCCATCCTTTCAGAAAAGAGTTTACATAGTCTCCTAAAGTTGAAGATTCATATTCCCTGGACCCAGGGATCGAATTTCTGGGAGAAACTTTTGCCTCTGTCCAACAGGTTACATGGACACAAATGGTCATAGCAGCCTCGTGCACAAAAACAAAAACCGGGAAACAACCTATATGCCCACAACCAGGGGAGTGGGAAAAATAAATGGCAGCATCTTTGCACAGTAGACTACCGTAAACTTTTAAAAAGAAATGAACCACAGCAACTTGCAGCAATGTGGATGAATCCAAACAGCATTGTGTTACAGGAAAAGAAGTAATTCTCTAAGCTACTTTATGCTTTATAGAAATATGATGTATGCACATTATGTGTGTGTATAATTCGTGTTTTAAAACGTTATGCTGGCATCATGCTTTATGTGTATTTATGTGTGTGTGTAAATATGTATATATATAATACACACACGCACGCACACGTGCACACACACACACACACACACACACACACACACACAGAAAGCAAGGGAATTAGCCTGAGATTCAAAAGGATGCTTATATTGGGTAGAGCAAAAAGGAAAGTGGGCAGGAATAGGAATGTGGGGAGAGAATGTGGTGAGAAGGAGATCTCTGTTAAAGTTCTAGTTTTATTTCTTGGATAGTGCATTTATGAGTACTTAACACATTATTCAAAATAACTATATAAAGTAGTTCAGGTACTGACCAATGATGACAGTGTCATTAATCAAGCACTATTGTGAAGTCAGTTTTGCACATCTGAGTTTCAACTAGACAAAAATAATTTTCTTGAATGAATGAATGGATGAAAGATCATAGTGACAGTGATCAGAGGGAAGCCTTAAATTGGCAGAGCTTTATGACATTACTGAATTGTATAACAGAATATACTTGCTGGGTCATCTCTTTAGAGACTTAGACGGATACTAAAATTTTTTTTGAAAAACGAATTATTAGGGCAGGTTAGGCTTTATCTAAAAAATGTTCCTAGGTCATTCGTAAAAATTCTATGATTTGCCATCCTTTTATAGCTTTAGGGGTGCATTTCTTTTATACCTTCCTCTTGCATTTTTGCCTTGCAATTGAAGTGAGCTGCTATTGGATGACTTGCAATTGAATTATATGCTCTAAGTCACATGGAACAAAGGCGGCATATCTAAAACACCCTTTCTATTTTAAATAGTTTAAAATAGCTAAAGCATGCAAATCATTATCAAAACCCACATTTCTAATATGATACAGTACAATTCATAGTATTTTAAAGTTCATACAAATTATTTTCTTTCTCACCATTGCTATCAACTAGAGTTTAATCCAACTCAGATCCCATCCCCAGAGTTTTATTAGACTTGTTCTTTCTCTCTCAGCCTGAATCTGGTAACGTTGCAGTTGGACTGCTTAGTTTGAAGCACTCACTGTAGCCTTCCCGCTTCATGTGACCAGCAGAAACCCCAGTGATGGGATTTTCTTAGCTCAGGATGTGCAGGCTAACTGCTGATCCGACTTTATGAGAGCAATTTGGAAATAGTTTTTTTTTTTGTTATGCAGCAACACCTGACCTTTCCCTGCCCTAAAAAAGATTTGTGCAAAAGAGCGAGGGACTAGAAATGAAAACTCTTTTGAAGCAGGTGGCCTTAAACGTCCATCATGTCATTTGCTTCCACTGCAACTTTTCTAACAGGAACTTTCTCTTTATGATCATAAAGAACTCTTATGAGCTCCACTCTCCCATTCTGAGGCAGAAGTGTGTGTCTGGGAGTGAGGTCCACACTGCGTGCGTGCAGGGGCGGCCAGGACTCCTTCCTGGGTGTGAGCATTATCACAGCTACACCCTCCTTGGCTCTGAGAGCTTCTTTTTTCCCGTTAAAAGGAAAACCCGTCAGTCCCCAGCTGGTAGCCCAGAACCATGCCTGGACATTTTGAGTTTGTTGAAAAATTATAGGCTTTAGTTGCCCATTAATAAACATCTCCTCTTTTACAAGTTAATAGAGTGTTTCCAAGGCAGTGTATCTGGAGGCCAAAAAACAAAAGAATCCTAACAACACAGTCACCGTGACCTCATTGTTGTAAATTTCCACATATCTGTAATGAAATCCCCTTTAAACCTCGGGTGGATTTCATTTTAAATGTTCTCTTGTAAAGGATAAAATTTCTTTTAGGACGTGACAATGAAAAAGCTTCATTTCCAAGGCAGGTTAAATGTTCTACTAGACCGTAAGCTCCCAGAGGGGAGGGCTGTGCTTTGTATGGCTTTGTCTCCTTGGTGCCGAGCACTCGGCACGATACCTAGTAAATTTCAGAGATTAGAGGTAAGGTTTTGGCTTCATGGCCTGGGTACCCAAATCACGTCCTGCCAGTTTTCCCTATCTCCCCAAGATCTTTCTGGAGAAGCTTAATATATAATAAATAGTAACAAAGTAGGAATTTAAAGCACTGCTTGGGCAAGCCACTCACTCTCACTTAGGGCTCTGATAAAACTGCGTAGAAGACATGGCTTGAGGATAAAACGGGGCCCTCATCTCCTCATCACCCCCTAATCTGGATCTTAGGAACATGAATCTCAGACAGACAGAGAGCAGAGAAAGTTGGTCCATCCCAACACGCGTTCCAGAAACATTTCCCAGCCAACCCTTTGAGCAGAAGAAGGATGCTAAGGGTAGCTGACCCCCCTCTAGTACCAGGACCCACCTGGGTCTAAGGCAGAAAAGAAAGGGGAGCATCGCACCTGGGTGTGCTGACTTGTAGAGCAAGGTAAATCTGCTCATGCGAAGACAGTGGCCCCACTCAATGCCCCTGATCAACCAGAACTCATAATTCTTCCTCTCTCAGGAGAGGTCTCATAAGAGGACTAATGAACAGAAACCAAGATAGTGGAGTCCTCTTCCCCTTGGTGAGCGCTCAAGACATGTTTGTTAAAAGAGTGAATGAAGCCGGGCTCGGTGGCTCAGCCTGTAATCTCAGCACTTTGAGAGGCGAGTCCAACTCAAAAAAAAAACCCAAAAAACCCCCATGAATGAAGTCTGGCAGTGCTGCTCAGGAGTTGTTGCTATGAGAAATACCACTTGCATGCAAATTTTGCATTATCAGCAACTAAGAGCCTCTAGCAAGGAGGCTGATGGAAAGAAAGGCCAGTGAGTTGCTTTTCTGAGTAAGATCTAGATGGAGAGGAAAGCCACTTAGTTAAGTTTCAGAATGTTGTGTTAGGTGGATGAATTCTGGAGGTGCTATAGGGACAGGAATGAATTTCATGTGAAAGTTTAGAATATTGAATTTTCTTTTTTTGCAATCCAGTCCTCCCACCCCTACAAATGGACAAACGAAAGCACAGGCATTTGTTGCCGGGTTGAACCAGAGATAAGTGTGACGTTTGGCTTCCACATTTAAAAGCTTACAGAAACCGAAGACAAATTAGAAAATAATATATGAATGATTAAAAACTGAGAAGTACTTGGAGTAGAGGTTATGCTGTCCAAAGGAGAGAGTAGGACAGCTCTGCCTATTTGGAAAAGGCTTTCTCTCAGCTAAAACGCTGTAGGGGGTGGGTCTGAGAGTTGTAACAAGATAAATTTAGGATTGGAAGAAACTTCTGATGGAAGGAGGATAAAAAAATCAGGAAATCCATCTTCATCTTCCTAGCCCAGTGAATGATATCTATGAGATGACAGGAAATGTTTACTGAGGGAATGACCAGGTCATGAAATCCTTGTTCTTGAGGACTTTAAGACCGGTGGACATTGCTTTGCATTTTGGATGTTTAGGAATAAAGAAAATTGACCAGATGATTTCTTAAATTCCTTCTGGGGCCTTAATTTTACAAATGACCGTAATTGGTTTATTATTTGCTCCCAGAGACTTTTGCAGTGTATCTGGAGGGCACAGGTACTCTTACCCTTGCTGTACAAATTCACATTCCCACCCTGCTTTTCGTCCAGAAACACTTAGACTTTCATCTCTATTGGAGAATTGCTGTCATTGTTTCCTTTCTATAGCACCGTTATTTATTCTAATCACTGAGGCTGTGTTAACTCAGGTCTCTCTGATACACATCATTGCAAGTTATACATGTGCGGCAAGGAGGGGAAAATGAACCTCTAAGCTGTAGTCAAATTGGTTTCCTAAATGATGCTGCACGTTTTAACTGAAATTTGTGTAGTATTCTAGTGGAAAAAAAGGTGGGGGGTAGAGGGAAGGGTTCCTTTGGTTTTCAGGCTGTTAACTGTAATTAGCCTGGTTTCTGAGATGTAATTATCTTGCAATCTCAAAGCAAACACCCTGGAGGAAATTGCACTGTTAAAGACAGCATGGCATTAAAAATAAATTATTACTCTGGTGTCTGCTATTGCTGCTTATGCTTTGCGATTTGTCAGGGTTTCCGTTAGCAAGCACTTGTTTGGGGCTGGAGTTGTGCAGCCATGTTGCCACTGTTTGTTCTGCAGGGACGGGAGGTTTGGTTTGCCTGGTTGTAATAATAGTGGCCTAAAAACTTACCACTGTTGAGATGAAGGCTGCTGTTGCCCCATCCATACTCTCCTCACCTATTCCCATCACCAAAATGGCTCTGCAGGTCAAGGAAAGAGGGCATTGTGGGTCTTATTTGGCAGTAGACAATGATGAATGACTCGGTCAAATATCATCATTCAAAGCTCAGGCAACTCAAACTCTCCACCAAGAAAAACTTAAACCGCTTGGAAATGACTGAGGGGAAGCAAGAACATTTTCTACTATTTTAGGAATAAATACTGAGGGATCATGAATCACCATCACAGGCCAGTCAGAAGCTGGAAAGACAATGGGGTTTGGAATCAGAGAATTGTAGGTTTCTAGACTTCACAAAAGAACTCCCTCCGAGGAGACAAGAGGAGGATGGCATCCAGCAGTGTCCCCTGATTGAGCTGTGTGCCTATGGGGATGTATCCATCCAGAGAAAGGGCAAATTTTCTGTCCACTCCGTGGGAATGTTTAAAAAATTATCTGCCCAGAATATTATACAAAGATGCCATGGTCTGTGTGACCTTGTTGAATGACTCATTCTTTCTGAGAGGCAGCTTCCTCATGTATAAAAAGGAGGATGATAATCATAAAAATAGTAATAACTCCTAAGATTATTGTGAGGACTCAAAATTGAATCTGAAAAGCATTCAGAATCAAAAGAACATACACTCAGTTGGTAGCAAAAGTTTGATGATAATGATGATTATGACCAGGACAACCATTATCATCAAGTTGGGTTGGAACCGGCACCAAACCCTGAACCAGTCACAGGGCCCTGAGAGAGGCATGAGAACTTGGCTCCTTTTCTCACAGAGCTGAGGGTTTGGTTGGAGACACAAGACACAGACAGCAATAGGTAATTAATTACCATATGGTGCTTTTGTGTGGGTTTTGTAGGGTAAAAATTCCACAACCCCTGTGACAATTTATCTTGGCTGGTAAATCAGTGGTAGGACTGGATTTTTTTTTTTTTAACATATCAGAAGAGAAAAAGAAGTAAGACCATATAGAATTTGGAGCTGAAAACATGATAATACAAATAGGAAGGAGGGATAGAACTAGTGAGGCATAGAAGGATGGGAGGGGGATGTGAGAGCTATCCAAGGAAGGTTTTGACTAGCTAGAAATATTTTATTTTCTTTCAGTGAGACACATTGATTTGTGGTATAAATAATTTGAATAACTGAAATCCACAGCTTTTCATTGCAAAGCCTCATTTTATCCCACATCTCTACTTTTCCCTTGTTAGATTTCATCCACACCTCTGATGTTTCAGTAAATGAATTATGGAATGGAAGACCAATTAAGTCTACCCAGATTTTATCTCTCCATCAGTAATATAAAGTTAAATGTGCTCAGAGTTATTAGTGGTGGGTTATTAGCAAAATATACAACCCCACCCTCAGTTTTATGATCTTTTAATGCTGCAATAGAATATATGCCCAAAGATAATTTCCTGCTTTGCCTAAACTCAGAAAGTGACTTCACCAACACTGGATGCTTTATTTAGTTCTTAAAGAATAAAATGTAGGAGTTCACAATTTACTTTTCAAACCAAGTCATGTCAGTATTTAATATAGTTTGAAAATAATTTTGGTATCCAGCTTAAAATGTTTTCCTCCCTCCCTCTCTCCCTCCCTCTCTTCCTTCCCTCCTTCTTTTCTTTTCCTTTGAAAAAGGAGATCTTTATAAGTAAAGATATGAGCCATGGTGCAAATTACAATTCATTCTTTTAAGATGTTAGAAGAACAGCCAGGGGATTTTTATTTATGGCAAGTTAGCATAATTACTCTGAAAATCCTCTTCTGATATGACAAAAACAGAGCCACAGCAACAAAACAAAAAACTAGAATGTTGAATAAAATGAAATGAATACCATTTTGTTTTTTTAAAAATAAATTTTATTGCATATATTTGAGGTGCACAATATTATATTATTAGATACATATATACAGCAAAGTGGTTACTATAGTGAAACAAATGAACATATCTATGATCTCACTTAGCTACCCATTTTAAACATCATTTTAAATACTAGCAGAGTTTTCAGAAAGTTAGGAAAGAAAAGATCCAGGGATCAAAATATGCAGGGAAAGCTGAAAACTTGAAAATAAAAACCTCAAAAAATAGGTTAAATAGCAGGTTAGGCAAAGATAAAGAATGAACAAGTGAATTGGGAGATCTTGACTAGAAATAAAAGGAATGAAAATATAAAAGCAAGCTTAGAGACATAGAGAGTAGAATGAGAAGGCCAGAGATACATAAAATAGGATTTTTGGGAGGGCATAATACAAATAATGAGAAAAAATATTAAAAGAGATAATGCCTTGATAATTTTGTAAAATGTTCAAAGACAAAAATCCTCAGATTCAGGAAATAAATAAATTCCAAGCATTTTTATTTTCAAGTAAAATGAATTTTATATTAGTGCACATCTTCAGGAAACTTGAAAAAATTCAAAGACAGAATTTAACAAAAACAATCAGAAAGCAAATAAAGATTACCATGGGAGGAAATTAGACTGATAGCAGATTTCACTACTGGAACAGTAGAAACCAGAAAACAGCAGAATAACATCTTTAGTATACTAAAAGAAAATAATTGCCGATCTAAATACTAGCAGAGTTTTCAGGAAGTTAGGAAAGAAAAGATCCAGGGATTAAAATATGAAGAGAAAGCTGGAAACTTGAATATAAAAACCTCAAAAGATAGGTTAATAGCAGATTAGTCAAAGATAAAGGATGAGCAAGTAAATTGGGAGATCTTGATTTTACACTTAGCTACATTAAAATTCTATAATAAAAGTGAATATTTTAATAAACATTTTCAGACAAAAACAGAGAGGATTTACTGCTAAGAGGCCTTTGCTGAAGGATTTTCTAAAACAAAGGTACTCAACCCTGACTGCACTTTGGAATCACCAGGAGAGATTTACAAAATGCTGATGCCCCCTAGAGATTTATATTTAATTGTTCTGCAGAATAGATTTGGAATTGGGATTTAAAAAAAAAATTTTATATATATATATATATGTATATATATATATATATATATATATATATATATATATACATATATATATATATATATTTTTTTTTTTTTTTTTTTTTTTTTGAGTTGAAGTCTCACTCTGTCACCCAGGCTGGAGTGCAGTGGCCTCTCCCGGCCACCGCAGCCTCGACCTGCTGGGCTCTGGCGATCCTTCCGCCTCAGCCTTCCGAGTAGCCGGAATTACAGGCGCGCGCTACCACGCCTGGCTGATTTTTTGATTTATTGTAGAGATGAGGTCCCGCCTGCCCAGGCGGGTCTCGAACCCATGGGCTCAGGCAATCCACTCACCTCAGCATCCCAAAGGCGCGGGATGACAGGCTGAGCCACCGAGCCCGGCTAGGAATTGGGATTTTTAAAAAATGTGTTATCCTCTGTGTCTTTATTGAAATCAAACAAGGGACATCAAGGGGCCTAGAGTGCTGTATCTCTTTTTAAATTATAGAGATGTGGAGTATAAGTGAGAATTAACTACATCAGTAGGCTGCATGCAGGTGAAGTTCAGGCCTCTAACTGGCCCTCATTCCCACATGTCACGTGTCCCCCACCCTTCTCCCTCTCTCCCACCCCTAGTGGTGCTCAGTGACTGCCAACCCCTCCCTTGTGCTAATGTGACCGGTGTTCAGGGTCCACTTATGAGTGAGAACATATGGTGTTTGGTACTTGGTTTCTGTGATAGTTCACTTAGTATGATTGTCTCCAACTTGCTGTGAAGTCCATGACTTTGTTCTTCTTTATGACTGTGTAATACTCCATTGTGTATATGTGCCACATTTTCTTTACCCAGTCCACTTTTGATGGGTAGGATGTTTTTGTTATTGTGAAGTATTGCAATAAACATGCATGTGCGGATGTCTTTTTTGTAGAACGATTTCTTTTCCTCCAAGTATATTCCCAGAGGAGGAATTATTGGATTGCATGGAAGATCAATTTTTAGTTACTTTAGGAATCACTATACCATTTTCCAAAGAGGTTGAACTAGCTTGCACTCTCACCAACAGTGTAGAATTATTTCCTTTTCTCTGTACCCATGCTAGCATATCTGTTGTTTTTTGACTTATTAGTGATAGCTATCCGTACCAGAGTTAGGTGGTATCTTATTGTAGTTTTGATTTGCATTTCTCTGATGATTAGTGAGGCTGAGAATTTTTTCATGTGCGTGTAGCTACTTCTCTGTGATCTTTTGAGTAGGGTCTGTTCATGTCCTTTGCCCACTTTTTAATGAGGTTGTTTGTTTTTTCCTTTCACTTCATTTGAGTTCCTTGTAGATCCTGGATATTAGGCCTTTGTCAGATGCATAATTTGAAAATATTTTTTTCCCATTCTATGTGTTGTCTCTTTACTCTCTTGATAGTTTCTTTTGCTGTGCAAAGGTTTTTCAGTTTGATGAGGTCCCAGTTGCCTTTCTTAGCTTTTATGACATTTGCTTTTGGGAACCTGCTCAAGAATTCATTGCCAACTCTGATGTACATAAGTGTGTTTCCTACATTTGCTTCAGGGATTCTCATATGAGGTTTTACATTTAGGTCTTTGATTCATTTTGAGTTTATTTTTTTATATGGTGATAAGTAGGGGTCCATTTTCATTCTTCTGCATGTGGTTAGCCAGTTTTTCAGCACCATTTGCTAAATATGGTATCCTTTCCTTAATGAACATTATTTGTGGCTTTGTTGAAGATGAGTTGGTTGAGAGACCATGTTTTTACTTCCAGAATCTCCATCCCGTTCCATTGGTCTATGTGCCTATTCCTGTACCGATACAGGTCATTGTGGTTACTGCGACTTTTACGTAAAGTTTAAAGTCTGAAACTGTGACACCACCTTCTTTGTTCCTTTTGCTGAGTATTGTTTTGGCTATTTGTACTCTTCTTTGTTTCCATATGAGTTTCTGTATTGCCATTTCCACGTCTGTGAAAAATGATGTTGGTAATTTGATGAGTATTGCATTAAATTTGTAGATTGTCTTAGGTCAGATAGACATCTTGACAATATTGATTCTTCTAATCCATGGGCATGGGATATTTTTCCATTTGTTTGTGTCACCCTTGATTTCTTTGAGCAGCATTTTGTAGGTCTCATAAAGGTCTTTCATTTTTCTGGTTAGGTGAATGCCAAGGTATTTCATCTTTTTGGTGGCTATTGCGAATTTTTATTTGGTTCTCCACTGACTTATTGCCAGTGTATAGGAATGCAACTGTCTTTTGCACATGGATTTTGTAACCCGAGACTTTACTAAAGTCATTCATCAGTGCAAGGAGGCTTTTTGGCAGGCTCCTTAGGGTTTTTAAGGTATAGCATCATATCATCTACAAAGAAGGATATCTCAACTTCCTCTTTTCCTATTTGGATTCCCCTGATTTCCTTCTCTTGCCTGATTGCTCTGGCTAGGACTTCCAGCTCTATGTTGAACAGGAGGTGTGAGAGTGGGTATCCTTGTCTTTTTCCGGTTCTTAGGGGAAATGCTTCCAGTTTCTGCCCATTGAGCAACATGTTGACTGCGGGTTTATCATAGATGGCTCTTACTGTTTTGAGGAGTGTTTCTTCTATGCCTAGGTGCTCAAGAGTTTTTAGCAAGAAAGAATGTTTGATTTTTTTGTAATGCTTTTTTCTGTATATAATGATATAGTAATCTTGTTTTGCATCTGTTACTGTCCTGAATTATGTTTATGGTCTTTCAAATGTTGAACCAGCTCTGTATCCTTGGAATGAAGCTCACCTGGTAATGGTGGATGATCCTTGAGGTGTTTTGTTGGATCCAATTTGCTAGAATCTTGTTGAGAATCTTTGCATCTATGTCCATCAGGGTGATTGGCTTGTAATTTTCTTTCCTTGTTGGGTCTTTGCTGGGTTTGAGAATCAGTATGATGCTTGCTTCATAAAGTGAATTGGGGAGAATTCCATCTTTCTCAATTGCCTGGAATACTTTCAATATGATTGATATCAGTTCCTCTTTATATGTCTTGTAGAATTCAGCTGGGAAACCATCTGGTCTAGGGCTTATTTTGGCGGGGAGATTTCATATGACTGAATCGACTTCCTAGATTGCTATTGGTCTGTTTAGATTTCAATTTCTTTTTGTTTCAACCTTGTGAGGTTGTGTGATCAGAAAGTTCTCTATTTCCTTTAGATTTTCTAGTTTATTTGCATTCAGGTATTTATGATCATCTCCAATAATCTTTTGACTTTCTTCAGGGTCAGTTGTGGCTTCTCTTTTTCATTTCTAATTGTGTTTATTTGGACTTTGTATCTCTCCTTCTGTTTTTTTTTTTTTTTTTTTTAGTCAATATGGCCAGGGGTCTGCTGATCTTATTTTTTCAAAGAACCAGCTTTTTGTCTTGTTGACCCTTTCTTCTATATCCTGAAATTGTGACTTTATCTTAGTGATCTAAATTTTTCTACTGAAATTAGGGTTAGATGATCTTGCCTTTCCAGCTTCCTTAGGTGTGATGTTAGGCTATTTACTTGTACTCTAGTTTCTTGATGTGTATGTGTGCAATGCTATGAACTTTCCTCTTAACACTGCTTTTATGGCATCCCAGAGAGTCTGATAAGATGTGTCTTTGTTTTTATTTGTTTCCAGTAATCTTTTTATTTCTGTTTTGATTTTTGTGTTGACCTAGAAGTTTTTCAGCAGCATGTTGTTTAATGTCTATGTCTTTGTGTGTTTTGGGGGGATTTTGTTGATGGTGATATTTATTTTTATTCCACTGTGATCTGAGAAGACACATGGTATCATTTTGATCTTTTGAAATTTGTTCAGACTTGATTTATGTCCAAGAATGTGATTGATCTTGGAGTATGCTCCTTGTGGTGTTGAGTAGAAAGTATATTCTGTGGTTGTTGGGTGGAGTGTTCTGTAGATGTCTATTAAATCCATTTGATTGAGCATTGAGTTAAGGTTCTGGATCTCCTTGTGGGTTTTTACCTTGATGATCGTCTAAGGTTGTTAGTGGGGTATTGAGGTCTTCAACTATGATTGTGTTAATGTCTTTTCTTGGTTTACTTAGTAATTGTTTTTATAAAACCTAGTGCTCCTGTATTGGGTGCATATATGTTTAAGATGGTATTTCTTGCTCATGGATTGAGCCTTTTATCATTATGCAGTGTCCTTTTGTGTCCTTTTTAATTTTTGATGGTTTGGTATTCTTTGTTTGATGTTAGAATAGCCGCATCTGTTCTCTTCTATTTTCCATTTGCCTGAAAGGTCATTTTCCAGCCTTTAACTTTGAGCCTGTGGGTGTCCTTTGCAGTGAGATGAGTTTCCTTGAGACAGCAGACTGCTGGATCATGTTTCTTTATCCAGATTGCCGTTCTATGTCTTTTCAACAGTGCATTCAGTTCATTCATGTTCTATTTAATTATCGAAATGTGAAGTTTATCTATCTTGTCATAAGGTTCTTAGAGGGTTGCTTTGCTTCTGTTTTACTTTTGTGTTTATATATGTATGTATTTTCATTTTTGTGAGTGCTCTGTGTGCTCTATTAACTCTGTGCTTGCCTGTACTTTTTTGATGGGTATGACTGTTGTTTTTTTACCCCCTGTGTTCAACACCTTAAGCACATTCTGAAGGACTTGTCTGGAGGCAGCATATTCTCTTAGGGATTGGCTGTCTGGGAAGGATTTTAATTTTTTTTAAATCACTGATGAAACTTAGCTTGGTGGGGCAGGACTTCTTGACTGGACTTACTTATCTTTAAGAACATTAAAAATTGGACTCCAGTACCTTCTGGCTTGTAGTGCTTCTGCAGATAAGTCTGGAGCAATTCTGATGAGTCTTCCAAGGTAGGTGGTCTGATCTTTCTCTCTTGCTGTCTTTTGGAATTTTTCTTTCATACTTACTTTGTGGGGGCAGATTACTATGTGTCTTGGGGATGGTCTTCTCATGTGATACCTTATGGGGGTTCTCTGAATCTTTTGTGCTTGAATGGTTACCTTTCTAGTGAGTTGTGGGAAGTTTTCTTGGATGACTTCATGGAATGCTTGTTCCATGGTATTCTCAGTTTCTCTTTCTGCTTCAGGGATACCAATCAGGTGTAGATTTGGCTTATTGACATAGTCTCACATCTCTTAAAGGCTTTATTCCTTCTTTTAGAGCTTTTGATCTATGTTTTTGATAGGCTGGGTTAGTTACATATTTTGTTCTTCAAGCTCTGAAATTCTTTCCTCTGCTTGATTGTTCCTGTTCCCTATGCTTATTACTATGCTTTTAGTGTCCAGGATGAAGTTCTTCATATCCATTATTTCAGAATGGGCCTTTCTGAAATTGACCAACTCTGCTTTTTCTTCCTATATGACTTTGATGAGTTTCGCTTCTGGTTTCTCTTGGTTCTCTCTGTTATTTGGGTCATCCAACCTCTGATTTCTGTGACTGTCTCCTGGGGCAGGTCATTCTGGGGGATTTTCATTGTTTGCGCTCTGATAGTTGCTCTTTCAGGTGTTGTCTCTTTAGGACTCTGAGGATTGCCTATATCTTTTCATTTATCTTTTTCTCATTTTTGATAAGCCTCTTTTCCTCTTCTATAATTCCTCTTTGGTTTTGTTGCTCTGATGCTAGTCAATGACTCTCTGTTCTAGGGCCATTTCTTTTGTTCAGTGTAGGTCACTCAGTGAAAGAGAAAGAGAGAGAGGGGCATTTACTTCTGCTGTGTGCTCTACCTTCTCTCCCACTGATAATCTGGTTGGGTTGGTTTTTAGACCCTGCTGCAAGCACTCTGTGGAGAGTGGGTGGTGGTTGGGCTCCTGTCTGCTGTCTGTGGTTTTCAGCCTAGAAGTCTTTCCACCAGGAAAGCCTTTGGGTGTCTTTCATGTTGTACCCTCCCTGTTGAAGTCTGTGCTGAGCTCTTGAAAAAACAGCAAGTTCTCTGCCGTGGAGGTGGGGGATTTGCCTGTGGGAATGTGGGTCTAAGAGGTGATTCCTCTTGCTCTGGTAGGTCAGTTGGCTGGTAGCTGTTGGCAGTGGGTGCCAACTGAGTTCAATAGGCAGGCAAACTTTCCTGGCCTGGGAACTGGCCACTGAACTCTGCTGGTGGGAGGCACACTCTCAGCATTTGCCTGAGTGTAGGTTTTGTTTTCTATTCCACTTGGGCCCTGGTCACCCACTGCTGTGTCCTAACAAGGACTTTTTCTGTGTGGGACACATGACTTGTTCATGGCTTGAGGTGGGCACTGACCCTGTGCATCTTAGAATCACTCACTCCCTCTTTTTCACTGGGCAGGGCTTCAGTTCTTGTGCAAGTCTGGTGCATGGCAGTTGATGGGACACCTGGCTTCCAGCATCTGCCACCACATTCTAGTTTCTTTATGTTCAAAGAGACCTTTGCTGGGTGAGGGGTGCTTCACCTTTTCAAAGCTGTTCATGTTGTTTTTGTCTATTGGTAGCTCTCTGCCTTGCTTGGTGGGCCAGCCTGCTGCTTCGTGGTGGCCATCTTGGATCCTATCAGAACTGGGATTTTAAAAATATTGCTAGGTGATTCTAATGTGATGTCAAATTTGAGAACTACAAGGATGCACTTCATAAAGAATGAAATTGAACCTAAGAAGGAATGATGAACAAATAATTTAAAAATATGTGGATATAGATTTAAATATTCATTGACTGAATGAAAAATGCTAACAATATTAAAAAAGGTAGCGTAGGATTAGATTACTTGGCCAAAATAACTAGAAGAAGAGAGAAAAGTGAATGGAAGTTAAAGGCCTTTAAGGTCCTTTTATTATTCAGGAGGAGAGTAGATATACTGATTCACTTTGTTAAATAACCATATTGAAATTTATGGTTAGTACTAAAACAGTAGTAATGTAATATGTAATTTCTAAACTGGAAGAGGTGTTAACCCAGCAGGAGTGTGAAGGGGGTATAAAGTATAGGAAGATCTTTAACACATTTAGTTCCAAGTATCAGGCACATGGTGATAAGGGCTCTACCAGAGATAGGGATGACAGAAAGAGAAGGGGTGAAATAGTTGTAGAAAATGCTGTAAATTACAAACCCAGGTGGCCTGGTGGTTAATATGCTAAAGGAACATAGTCAGAAGGGGTAGAGGGAGTACAACCCTAACCCCAACACAGTACCCCAAGATTTTTAGTAATCATGGCAAGAAAAATGAGGATGAGAAGTTTGGAAGTCAATAGGCTGGGCAACTAGGCATTGTGGCTCCCATCTGTAATAACTTTGGGAGGCTGAAGTGGGAGGATTGCTTGTGGCCTGGGATTCAATGCTATAGTAAGCTAGAGCTACACTGCAATTCAGCTTGGGTGACAGAGTAAGGCCCCATCTCAAAAAATCCAAAATAAAACAAAAAACTGGACAGACTTTGTGGGGTGGTGATTAAGCCTTCACACATCGTTGGTGATTCCTAGCAACTGAACTGGATCCTAGGCGAGCCATGACTTGTGGAAAATGGAGAGGAACTAGCCTACCCGTCTTAGAAGAGGATAGATAAATCAGAAGAGAGGGTGCAGGACTGAATGTGGGTGTTCACTTTTAGAGAGCACAGGGAGGATGTTGTACCAGAGAAGGAAAGAGAGACTAACTCTGGCTAATGTAGTAAAGGGAGTCATTTGCATTTAAGCTATAATATTGCAAGAAAACCTTTCAGATGGAGAAGACATCAAACTTTCAAAGACTTTCACTGCTTTTTTTTTATTGATTGATATAAGTGAGACTGCTTAGAATGTCACCACTTATACTACCTTTTTTTACTTACCTTTTTTTTGTAAGTAAAAAAAGGAGTCTTGAACTGTTGTTAAAAATAATAAAGGTTACCAGGTAAGAACCTCTTCACTATTTTCCTTCTCAACTTTAAGCATCATATCACTTTGTCCAGCCTCATAATGAACTTATGATGGATTAAAATTGGCTGGAAATGGGCCACTTGGCAAGACCTCATCTCTACAATCAATAAAAAATTAGCCAGTCATGGTACCGCATGCCTATAGTTCTGGCTACTTGGAAGGGTGAGGTGGAAGGATCGCCGGAACACAGCAGGTCGATGTTGCGGTGGCCGTGAGCATGCTACTGCACTCAACCCTGGGCGATGGAGTGAGACGCCAACTCAAAAAACAAAAGAGAACAAAAAAAGATTGGCTGAAAATTCTTTGACGTTCTTATCAAGAGGTGAGGTCCATTTGTCTTACCCTTGAGTTTGGGTTTGTTTGTGACAGTCTTTACCAATTGATTATGGATATAAGAGACAAGGTCCATTCTATGTCAGAGTTTAAGAAGAGTGGCATTTTTTTTTGCCTTGGTCTCTTGAAACCTTGGATCACCATTCAAAAAAAATCCACCAATTATCCTCAGGTGATTATACCATAAGAAACCCAAGTCATATGGAGAGAACCTGGAGGTTGAAACTCTAGAAGAAAGAGAGGCCAATGAACACAGAGGTGCTAGACAGGTGAGTGAAGAAACTATCGTGGAAAAGGGTCCTCCATTCCCAGCTTCTCCAGCTGAAAATATGTGAATCAGCTGCTACCAGCCTGGCTGAGCTCTTCCTGAACTTCTCAGCTACAGTGCCAAATAAGAGCAAAACAAGGAGGTTGTTTCAGGGCAACCAACTGCGGGTAATTTATTGCACAGCAATAGTGATTCAGAATAAGGCTGCTTCTTTCAAAGGCTAGTCACTCCAGGGATTCCAGACACCATTGCTAGTACTGCCCACCACTACTAGGCTTCTGTTTCCCTCTCTAGCATTTAAAAATTCCTCCCTCATTCTCCAAATTTTCCCCTTAGTTGACAAACACAGTTCAAAACATTTTCCCTATGGTTTTGCTTTGTCTCATTCTACCAGAATGTCTTTCATTCTTTTCATTTCTGTCAATGTCATATTTATGAAAAGAGTCATCTTCATTCATTCATTCACCTATTCATTGGTTACTTAATCTGTGTCAGGTACTCTTCTGAGTTCTGGTGATCAATAGCCAACCAAAGTGACATAACTCCTGTTCTTTTGGATCTTATAGTGTGGCGAAGAGGTAGTAATTTATAATGGGAGTGATATATATAACTATTGCTGAATTAAGTTGACAAAGGAAAGGGACACAGCTACATGAGGGCACACAGTGAAAGAATCTGACTTCGAGTATGGAGGCAGAGAGAAATCCACAATCAAGGCATTGGCAGGGTTGGTACCTTCTTGCGGTCTTGGAGAGAGAATCTGTTCCATGCCACTCTCCTAGCTTCTGGTGGTTGCTGGCAATCCTTGGCATTCTTTGGCTGTCTCTGTGTCACTCCAATTTCTTCCTCTATCACCATGTGACTGTTTTCTCTCTGTGTGTCTGTATCTTCACTTGGTGTTTTCTTCTTTTTTTTTTTTGAGTTGGAGTCTCACTCTGTTGCTCTGGAATCTGGAATCTCACTCTGTTACCACCCTGGTCCAAGTCACCTGAATTGTTGCAATGACCTCCCTACTTGTCTCTCATTCATTTGCTTGATACACATCCATGGAGGTAAAGCAATGCGTCAGAATTAACCTGGGTTTACATAAGCCTGTCTACTGTTGACACCAGCTGTGTGCAGAGGGAAGTCCAACTCCCTACCCTCATTCCTAACAGTATCTGAGAGAAACAAAGAATGAAACGAAATCAGGTTTTTCGCCCTCAGTTGGAGAGAGCAGGCTGGGTTGCAATGACAGATATGAATTAATGAATGCCAGGAGGTTTGGGTTCAAACACCAACGAGATCTGCTGTGTAACCTTTGCAGATGATAGCTGTGGATAAAAATTGGTAAGTCTTGAGAAATCCTATTTCTATGAGCCCTGTGCATTCTAGGGCATTTGGTTTTGAACCACAGAGTGGCATTTCTGTGTCCTTCAAGTGATCCTGCATCTGGGAGAGAGAGAGCTGTTCCAGGTTAAAAGGCATGCTCATGGGACAGTCTCTGACCGTTTACTCAAAGCTGTTAGGAAGTTGGCTATTTCATTTGATCTGCCTTTCTTGACATTGTTAGTTCAAGTTTTATTTACCAAAATCTTATATCCATCCAGGAGAATGAATTAGAATTAGTGAAAAACAAATGATAGACTTTTAAAAACGTATAATACAGATATTTTTAAAGGAATGCAGTTTTTGCTTGCAGACAACACAGCAATCCACACTAGCTAAGTGCTTTTAAGCTGACATTCGTCTAAGCCTGCTTTAATGAACAGATAACTCATTTATAATTAGCAGTGCCAATTAATTGGCATGCAAACAATTAGCGTGATTAAAGTGCTAAAGTTCTTAAGAACAGTTTTTCCTAAGTAGGTTATGGACAAACCCTCCCTGACCTTGCATCTTGTTTGCATGATTAAATTGCTGAAGAAGATTTTCTTTATAGATAGCGCACGAGGAATTTTTAAGTCCGCCTTGGTCAGCTATCCTGATTTGGAATTAATGGCAGAGAATTTATTGTACTCTGTTTTTCCCAAATTAACACTTTTCTAAAGAGTAAATTATGTATGTTTGTAGGCCTCTTATATGTTCTTATCCACCTCCTCTGGGCCTCAGTGAACTTGAAGCAGTCAATATTCCACCCAGGTCACTTTGCTTTTCATATTTATCTTGAGTGAAAATGCCTCAGGATGGGTTCAGACTCCAGACATTAAGTTACTTTCAGCCTTCATATTTTCCCAGCTGAGGCCCCGGCATGATGGAGCAGAGGCAAGCCATCTCTGTTCTGTGTTTTCTGAATTTCTGACCCACGAAAGCTGTGGGCATAATGAAGTGGTCAGTGTTTTATGCCACTAAATTTGGTTTGGTTTGTCAAGTAGAAATGATAACTGGAAGAAGGGCTTCTCCCTTTTTTAAGGTGCTATATAAGGTCTATCTCCTTTTTTTTTTGAGTTGGAGTCTCACTCAGTCGCCCAGACTGGAGTGCAGTGGCTGCTCCCGGCCACCGCAGCCTCGACCTGCTGGGCTCCGGCGATCCTTCCGCCTCAGCCTTTCAAGTAGCTGGAACAACAGGCACGCGCTACCGTGCCCAGCTAATTTTTGATTTATTGTAGAGATGAGGTCTCGCCAGGTTGCCCAGGCGGGTCTCGAACCTGTGGGCTCAGGCAATCCATTCACCTCAGCCTCCCAAAGGAGCAGGATTACAGACTGAGCCACCGAGCCCAGCTCCATCTTCTATTTTTTCCATTTTAACATGCTTTTTCAGTTTCTATTTTATCCTTAAAATCACTGTTTGTGTGATTTTTTTTTTTTGAGTTGGGTTCTCACTCTGTCACCTAGACTGGAGTGCACTGGCACGATCATGGCTCACTGCAACCTTGACCTCCTGGGCTCAGGCGATCTATTCTCCTCAGCCTCTTGAGTAACTAACTGGGACTACAGGTGCTGGCCATCATACTTGCCCACTTTTTTGCTTTTCGTAGAGAAGAGTTCTCACTACATTTCTAGGTTGGCCTCGAACTCCTGGACTTGCATGATCCTTGGCCTCCAGAAGTGCTGGGATAACAGGTGAGAGCCAGTGTGCCCAGCCGTATGTTGGTTTTTAATAAAATTTCCCTGAAGCTCAATTGGAAGTGGTTGGAATTTGGATCCTCTGTGCTAAGTTATTAACTCTCTGAGTCTCAGCTGCCTTGGTGGGAAAATCATACTTACCTTTTAGGATTGTTGTGAGAATTAGAGATATTATAGGAAAGTAGAAGATACTTAGTCATGAGTATTAAAAGTCTTCAGAAACAAGTTATGCAACTCTGAACCTCAGTTTCCCATTCATTCAAAGAAACTTGCCTTGAATGGGAGTGCATGATATTCTCAAAGGGAGTTTGTGTGCATGTGTTTGTGTGCACATATTTGTATGCAAATACATGTGTTGTCTGCTCAGTGCTGGATAGATGATTGCATGCCCTTGGAGCACACCCATCATTGCATGAAGTGGAAAAACAACAGCAACAACTGAACCACCCCAAATCAAAGCAAACTAGTTTTTCCTTTTTTTTGAGTTTCTTCTATATATATAATATATACATATTTAGTTTACATTTTTCCTTTATTTTATTTTAAAGATGTGGGGTATAAGTGAGGATTAGGTACATAAGTGCACACATGCAGGCAAACCAGTTTTTAACCCCAGATTCTCATTTTGGTTATATTTGTCTAAAGACATTTGCAAATTGAAGAGGTCAGATATTAAACAGAACCCACTGAGTGGGTTAGTCTGTAGCACAGCCTCAAGCCTGGAAAGGTCTGACCCTTCCTTGGCTAGAGTTTGTGGCTTCCTGTGTCACCTTGCAAGGAAGGAAACCAACGTCTACTGAGCATCCATTGCAAATCAGGCTCTGTCTCAGGGGCTTTGCATGTCTCAATTGACCTAACCTCAGGAGAACACAGTGGATAAGCGTTTTATGTCTATGATGAAGTGGAGAGAAGTTTAAATGACTTTTCCAAGATCTTCATAACTAGTAAGTAGTGGGGTCCAGGTTTGAGAGATGCTAACATCCAGGGATTTCCTATTACTGTATGTTTGTGCCTGGGTTGCTGGCCCAGACTTCTTGAAACAGATCGTGACCGAAGAACTTGTTAGTCCTAGGCTTGGGTTTTAGTTTCTGTGTCCTCTCTGCTCCCCTCCCCCTCTCCGTCGACCTCTGTTCCTTTTGGCTGCCAGAGCATAGTATGAGGTGGGTGGAGGGCATGCATTGCTGCTGGCTAGGCTTGAGAAAAAGCAGTGTGACAGCAAGAGCCCCGGGGTCTGTGTGCTCAGGCTGGAATCCACAGGGCCTCCCCAGACCCACTCCCTAAGTGACAGCCCAGCACTTATTTGGCACCTTGGCTCTACAAGGAGCTTTTCCATTTGATAATAAGATAGGTAGGCAGGACCTTTCTCTATCCATTTGACAACTGCAGATACAGACACCGTTTCAAGAAAATTGTCTTCCCAGGTCTTCCGATTCTGGTTCCAGGTCTTTTTCCATTACTGTCTGGCTGCATCCCCTGGAGGACAAGGTTAAGAAATGCCATTCTGGGAAATTGAAGCTACAAGAATGGAAATACAATGGCTTAGAGCAGTAAGTCATAAGTCATTGTGATTGGGATATGGCTGTCCTTGCCCGTGTTCCGGGAAGCAGCCGTGGCAAATGTTGCCAATGTAGAACAAGTGGTAATCTGGGAAACTGTAACATGAGATCACATAATGGCAGGAGTGTTTGAATGATAAGGTAACTGATAAGGGCTATTGAGAAAGGAACACAGGCGACAAAGAATTGGAAAGATTTCCTCTAACCCTGCCTAAAAAAAGAGCGTGATCTGCTTTTAGATGACCTGTCCTGGCTCTTCAGACTGAAATATCCCTCCGGCAGCGAAAGGCGATTCATCAAGCAACCGGAGCCCGAAAGTAATTCTCTGAAAGAATATCCAGCTGCCCTGGCTCATGTTCTCTGCTTACTCAGAAGAGGACTTGCAATCTGGCCCCCTGAGCGCTGATGATCAGCATGGGTTCTCCTAGCAGTGAGTCTCCTGCTGGGAGCTAATATGGGATATTGGTTTATTGATCACTCTCTGGTGAGTTCAGATTTGCAATCTGGTCTCTTGTTGCCTGATCATCTCTGCTGGAACTGATACAGATCCTGAACCTGTTCAGATGTTGCACAGATTTTGGGCTTGGGGTCTTTTTTTTTTTTTAGTTGGAGTCTTACTCTGTCACCCAGACTGGAGTGCAGTGGCCGCTCCCGGCCACTGCAGCCTCAGCCTGCTGGGCTCCCGCGATCCTTCTGCCTCAGCCTTCCAAGTGGCTGGAACTACAGGCGCGTGCTACCACACCCAGTTAATTTTTTGATTTATTGTAGAGATGAGGTCTCGCCAAGTTGCCCAGGCGGGTCTTGAACCCTCAGGCTCAGGCAATTCACTCACCTCAGCCTCCCAAGGCATGGGATTACAGGCTGAGCCATAGAGCCCAGAAGGGTGTGGGCTCTTTACTTTGGTGCAGCTAGACTTGGGAGGTCCCTCCATGAAGAAAATAGGATCTTTCTCATTATGGGGCCTTGGGCGCTAATAGGGATCATACTCTTGTTTTGTCCACAAACTCAGCATGTTCATCTAGTCCTAAAGGTTCAAAGAACAGAAAAGAACACGGGTATGTGTTTGAGCAAAAGTCTTGCAGGAGCATTCCTAGGTGCAGCCTCAGTGTTAGACTTGCAGACTTACTCATGTTAATACCCTCAAACAGAGACAGAGTGAGGTTACTATTAACCTACTGCTGGGTGCCTTGGAGGCACCTCACAGCCTGGAGTATTTTGAGGTTTAGAAGAACGGAACTCACTCAGGTAACCTGAAGGGGCAGATTAGCATCTCAGGAGGCCACCTGGTGGCATAGTTTTTGGGCAGCAACTGTTGAAGCCCCAGGGCAGATGGGAAGAGAATGGGAGGTTCTCATGGGTCTGGAGGCTGGGTGGTAGGTTGGTGAGGATGGCAGTCAGATTTGGTCATGGGTGCTCCTTGCAGAGATTCTTCCCATGATCTACTTACCCAGCTTTAGCAGTGACCTTCCCCCAGTATGGGAAGTCCCCTGAGAGTGGTTGGGCTGGGGGCGTGTATCCCTAACTAGTGGATGTGGCACTCTCAGATTCCATCATGAAGCGGTCACAAAGTGAGTGGACCCAGGATTGCTGGCTTAGTGGCATTTGGCAACCCGGACGGATGGGGAGGGGACAGAAGCTGAACTGCCTGACTACTAAGGCTGCATGTTACTCGGTGTCCTGCTGGCAGAGCAGGATTTGGTGAACATAAGTATGGAGTGGGGAGGGACATCTCACCTGGTGGCTGGAGCTAGGTTAGGTGACACCAACGTCAGATGGTGTCCGTGTCAGGACTCTATACCATTTATCAGGATTAAAGGCGATAATATGTAGTATGATCTTATAAGTGCTTAACTGTGACAATCACCATCACTATCTCCACCACCACCATAATCACCTTGCATAGTACTTTACATCTGTGTGCAGACAGCATTCGGGAAGCCTAATAGTTGATTAGAGAAATTATAGTACATTTTTCTACAATCGTACTCAGCCCAATGTGGGTCCATGGTAGAGGCTGGGCCCTCAGGGGCTTCTCAGAGCTGGAAGAGCCCATGAAGACCAAGCATTGGGAACCCAAGATGAGGGCCAGGAAGGCAGTATGCATATGTCAATCGGGATAACATAGGACAGTAGAGAAGGCTGGAGATTGTGGAGACCTGGAGAGCATGTGTCTCGTCAGAGGGCTGTTGCTCCTTAGCTCCAGCTAGGAGTTGCCATGTGGAGATGGGGGTCCAGGATCCTGGCTCTTCTGATGTTTTTAGAAAGACAGAAGTCCAAATTTCAAGGTAAAATCTTGCCGTTTAAAAAATATTATGAGCCAGGCAACCCCTTCGTGGCCCCTCCCACCGCGGGAGTTTTTCTGTCCTCTCAGTAAATCCTGCTTTAGAAAAAAAATATTGTGAGCCAAACAAAATGTGTGTTTAGGTTGTATGGGATATTCTTCTCTGAAGCAGGAATCCCCTCTGTGGCCCCCCTGCTCCAGCGTCAGCCTGCTCAACTTCAAGAAATGAACTGATTGTCTTTCTAAGTCTTACCTCTCTGGCAGTACTGTAAGTCCCCAACGTTGTCAATCTGGAGCAGGGGTGGGTCAGTAGGGCTGTATCTGTAGCTACCCGCTATTGCTTACCTGCTGTCTGAACAATAATTGGGTTGGACACAGATTCTTGCCCTTCACCCAACATCACCCCGGTCCATGTCTAAACTCACGTTTGAGCAATTGGGAGAGTTGATGTTCCTCGTGTTTACATCCTTGCTCCTGGAGCAAGATAGTGCTTTACCATGTAAAACCTACCAAAAACAGGAGTCCATGTAAGGCGCAAACCCTCGGCAGCCCCAAAATGTAAATGCAGGACTGATCAGCTCCATGGGTATGCAGCCTGTGTTGTGGCTTCACGTACCTCACACTTGGTGTAATACTCTGCTTCTGCTGCCTTGAAATTCCATTTTTGAATAACCATTTTTGAACAAGGCGGCTTGCATTTTCATTTTGCAGTAGGTCCCATGAATTATGTAATCGTCCTGCATAAGCGTGATCAGAAAGGGATTTCTTTTAACCTCCTGCAACTTGATTAGTTTGTGCTTTTGTGTGAGTTTGGGTAATGGCTGTGGAAACTAGGAAGTGAGAGAATGCTTTCTGGACCTTTGCGAAAGATGGGGGTGTGCTCTGCTGCCTTTGTGGTGAGTGGAGGAGGTGGAAGGGGTTCACTTTCTATGATGTGACTTCCCAGGGGTTTTCTTCCCAGTCTCAGGTGCTGGATCAGCATTAGCTCTTAGGCTAGGGAGATGCAGGCCGGCATGAAATTAATTGTGGAGATGACCAGTGTGCTGGAATTAGAGGAAGCTGGAGCACAGATGATACCCGGGGGTGGGGTGGGGAGGAGAACCAGGAGATTCAATTTTTTCCCAGATAATTTTCAGGTCAGCAGAACCCTAGAGTAACTGAGAAATGAGTGTGTGCTGGGTATTAGGATGATTTTACTGATGCATTTTGGTTGACTCTACAAAATCAAACACAGGCATGAAAAGCTACTGTGAGATCCTCATTGAATCTCTGCAGGAGATTCATGGGTCCTGGAGCCATGATTAATTCCATTTCTGTTGCTCCCTTATTCATTATACATATGGTCTTCTGCAGAGACATCAATTGTGAGATTTTTGAGTCCAGTAGGAGAGTCCAATAGAGCAAGTCTTAGAAATGCAGGCTTTTCCCTAGCACTTTGGCTTTGTCCTTTTAGCAAATTATTTAGGAACTGCAGCTCCAGAACTTGTTCTTGGTGAGATGGGAGGCAGGACTCGAGAAAATCTACAGTATGAATACCCTCCCTAAGTCACAGACAGTTATGGATCAAGTATCTTCTCTGCAAACTTGGCAAACTAGATAGAATGGTCAGCTAATGAGGACTAGACCAACCCAGTCCTCTGAGACTCAATCAATAAAAAACAAGTGTTTATCCTGGATAATCACCCCTCCCACCTCTAAACTTGGATACCCACATTTTTGAGATGAGTTTGGGGGAGAACTGACGTCTTTACTGGACTAGACTCTCCTACCTAGGAACATAGGATGTTTTTCTGCAGATTAAATTCTTATTTTTATGTCCCTTTATGAAAATTTATGGTCCTTTTTATTTAGTCCTGCATATTTCTTATTAATATGGTGTCTGAATATTTTATATTTTCAGTGCTATTTTGAATGTAATCTTTTTTCATCATATTTTCTAACTAGTTAATTAGTTTTAACTGGTATGGTGAAAAGTGATTTTTATATATTTATTTTGTAATTACTACTCAACTATATTATTAGTTATTATAGTTTTATAGCTTGTTTTGGGTAACTCATTGTGTAATATGCAATATGTGACAACAAGCACTTTCTCTAGTGTTGGTGGCAGAAATTACTAATTGATCATGTCATCTTTTCCCATCAAGGCTGGATGCAGAAAATTCTTCTTTTTATTTATTTTTATTTTTTATTTTTATTTTTTGAGTTGGAGTCTCACTCTGTCGCCCAGACTGGAGTGCAGTGGCCGTTCCCGGTCACCGCAGCCTCGACCTGCTGGGCTCCGGTGATTCTTCCACCTCAGCCTTCCAAGTAGCCAGAATTACAGGCATGCGCTACCACACCCGGCTGCTTTTTAAAAAAAATTTATTGTAGAGATGAGGTCTCGCTGCCCAGGTGGGTCTCGAACCCGCAGGCTCAGGCAATCCACTCATCTCAGTGTCCCAAAGGTGCAGGATTACAGGCTGAGCCACTGAGCCCGGCTAGAAAATCCTTCTCAATCTGCATTCCGTTGGGAGACAATTCTCCATGAGTCTGTTACGCTTCTACATATATTCTGACTGAGGCACTCACTGCCCATTGTGCTGAACTGTCCTTTCAAAATTGTGTTGGGGCTCAGAAAATGCTGCCCCCAAATATGGTGCTTTGACATGCTGAACTAAAGGAGCAGCCTCAAGTTCTCTGTGATCTTTCTCCTCCCTGTCTTGCCTCTCTATCCTCTGTCTCTTCCAAAGTATAGGATGAGGCTGTTCCCTGAAGTGCCTTTATCTACCTAGAAACTGGACTCCCCCCGCAAAGGAACACAATTGCTGTTGATCTCTTCCCTAAAATTTCATTAACCAGAGAAGATTAAAACTCATATTATAAAGGAAGAGACTGAAAATCAAATACATACCTAAAGCCCAGACAAACTTGGTCCCCAAATATTGTCTGTTCTTAGGTTTCATTCAACTCCCAAAGATAATTATTTACTATTAATTGTCTGAACATTGGGCCCATTTATCACCCTTAAAAATCATTTATTCCACATTTCCCCATCTTTCTTTCACCTATGAAAAAGGGTATATAAGCATCTGTACCCTCTTGGGTTATCGGATAATCATTTCCCTGTGATTCCCCTGTACTATACATGTTGAAATGAAATGCTATGCCTTTTCCCCTCTATTAATCTCCTTTTGTCAGTTCATTTTCAACAAACTTTCAGAGGGTAAAGGAGAAAGTTTTCCCTTGGCCTCATACATCTGTATATCAAACAGCCTTGGAAAATAGAATATTATTGCCCTCAAGAGCAATGGGAAGGCATGATAGCAAGGATGAAAGATTCAAGCTCCTTAAGCTCAGAGCTCTTCTGTAACATATCTAACGGTCTGTGCTGGTGTCCTCTGGCTCTCTTCACATTCCTGGTTGGAATTTGGGTTCAGAGAACTGGTGCAAAAATGCTGACACTCTGGCTACTGCTACTGATGTGAGTAATACATGGTCCTTGGTTTCTGACCCCAGGGTTTTGTGTCTTCTGCCAGCACCCGTGAAACCATGTCAGGGTAATTCGTTAGCTTACAAGTATGGGAAGATCTCAGACCTCATTTCTTTGCAGTTTTGATGATGAGGATGGGATGCCAATAGAAACATGGCTTTCTGGAAAATGAAAGGTGAAGATGATGCCTAGGACAGGTCCATGGAATTGGCAGTGAACATGTTCACAAATTATATGGTCAATTGGACAATAAATTGTCCTCTACTTTACTGCCCATCAGTGAGGAGGTATTGAGGAGGTAGTTGCAGAGTGAGTACCAGGAAACAAGTTCAAAGACAGCAGCCTAAATGGTGTCCTGGTTGCTGTGAATGCTCCCCCAGGCAGGTGACTTTCTCACCAGTCCAGTAGTCAGCCTCAAGACTTCCTGATTGTAACAGCTCATACTAAGATTTCTTCTGAGTGGGAATAAGTTTCCACTCCATCCAGACAACAGTTGCAGAGATACACACCTAGACTGAGTATGAAAGATGGAACATGTATGGCTGCTATGAGCAGAAATCATTAAAATTTTGGCCACTTGGGAGATGAAAGGTGACTGTGTTAAGGAAAAATAGCAACTGCTGAGATATTGAAGGCTTAACCTCTCCTGCAATCTGTTGTGCCAAATTTAGATCCACTGGAGACAAGAGTAAAGGTCTCGGAGGATCCCCCCCGACCCCCCCAGAGTCTGGCTGCTGTAAGAGAGCTTTGGCCCTCTTGGGGAGATTTCCCTGAGCATGCCAAACTCCCACAGGAAACCATAGTTGAGACACTGATTCGTATTTGGGTTCTCCTTGTCCTGGATTGGGTTTTATAATGCTAATGAGAGTGACCCACTGGAGAATGAGAAATTGAATCAAAGAAATTTAGATACATTCTTATGACTGCCCTGCCACCCTGGAAAATCCCCATAATTCTTTTGATGAAAGAGCCAGATCTTAAAGGATGTTATCTTGGTAAGGATGTAGCAGAGTGATCAGCAAACTTCTTCCATAAAGGGCCAGATGGTAAATAGTTTAGGCTTTGTGGGCCATACTGTCTCTGTTGTGTCTACGCAGCTTTGCCACTGGAGTGCAAAAGCAACCACAGGCACTGCATAAATGAACGAATGTAGCTTTATTCTAATAAAGCCTTATTTACAAAGGTGGCAGGCTGGATTCCTTCTATAGGTTGTAGTTTACTGACCCCTGGCCTAGCAGATGCCTCCAATGAAGGTGACATCCTCAAAGAAGGTTGTGGCTACAGAAGCCAAGCCTGAGCCAGCTAGAGGATGCAAATCCTATGGCTCCAATCAAGAAGCAACGTGAAAAAAGTTCTTCTCAGTGAAGGGGCTCCCATGACTGACACGGATGGTATCTGCCATCACAACAGTGGTTGACACAGAGGCTTAGGTCGGCAGAAGACAGTGGGAATTCATCTGGTTAAGCCCTAAGCTTCTGCTATGCTGCTCAGAATCAAATGCAGACGAGAAGCCTCATTTAGCAGCATGGAGCCACCCCATCCTCATTCTCTATCACCGTGACTCCAGTTACTTTAAGGAGAAGCATGATTAAAGGTGGGGCTGAGGTTGCTCTGTCTTCAAGAAAGATGAAAAGCCATGCATTCTCATCGGCACGTGCTAGGGGAATTTCGGGAAGGAGAGAGATTCACATTTTTATGACTGTTGGGTATCAGTGCCCGGGTCACAATCCCACTCAGACCTGTGGGAGGAAAAGGCACCCAGATTCAGCTATTGTGATTGATGGTGACATGGACTGGTGGTACGGACACGTGTCTTGGACATTGTCACCACTTTCTTTTTCTTACCACTGACCTCTGAGGATTAAGATTGGTTTGGGCTAACATGACAAGGTCTCTAATACATGCTAGTAGCGTTCCCCCAGGTGCAGGTGAACTCTCCTGCCATTTACTACCAAGAGGTAGACTAGAATCAAGTGAGCATGCGTCTACCTTTTCAAGTCCACAGCTTTCACCATATAGATGATGTCCTGTTGGTTGATGTTGTGGACTGAATTACATACCTCAAAATTCGTTTGTTGAATCCCTAATCCCCAAAGTGACTATATTTGGAGATAGGACCTTTAAAGAGCTCAAATGAAGTCATATTAAGGTTAATGAAATCATAAGGATGGGGCCCTAACCCAATATGACTGGGACCATATAAGAAGAGAAACACCACTGGTCACAGTCTCTCATGCCTGTAATCTCAGCACTTTGAGAGGTTGTGGTGGGAGGATTGCTTGAGGCCAGGAGTTAGAGATCAGGTTGGGTAACATAGATCTTTTCTCTACAAAAAACATTAGTTGAGTATGGTGATACATGCCTGTAGTCTTAGCTACGTGAGAGGCTGTGGTGGATTGCTTGAGTCCAGGAGTTCAAGGTTACAATGAGCTATGATTGCACCACTGCACTCCAGTTTGGGTAACAGAGTGAGGCTCTGTCTCTAAAACAAACAAATAAACAAACAGATACACCAGGGTGTGCACGCACCAAAAATAAGGCTCCGTGAAGACACAGTGAAAAGGAGGTCATCTGTGAGCCAAAGAAAGAAGTCTTAGGAGAAAGCAAGCCTGCTGACACCTTAGTCTTGGATTTCCGGTCTCCAGAACTGGGAGGAATGTTTCTACTTTTTAATCCCTACAATTTGTGGTATTTTATTAGGTTAGCTGTAGCAGACAAACACAACTGTCAAGTCAGAAACCTCAGACTCAAAGGCCCTGACTGCTGTGTTTCCACACCTTTGTCAGTGGGGGTAGTTGATGGACCTTGAAAATTCGGAGGTCTTCTCACAAAATAAAGATTCTGTGAAGAAGAATCATCAAGGTCCATATATTTGTCCTTCTTTATGGCTGCATAATATTCCATTGTGTATATGTACCACTTTTTTTTTTTATCCAGTCCAGCTTCGATGGGCAACATGGTTGGTTTCATGTTTTTGCTATTGTGAATAGAGCCGCAGCAAACATATGTGTGCAGGTATCTTTTTCGTAGAATAATTTGAGTTCCTCTGGGTATATTCCCAATAGGAAAATTGCTGGGTCATATGGAAGGTCGATTTCTAGTTCTTTCAGAAATCATCACACTGTCTTCCAAAGAGGTTGCACTAGTTTGCATTCCCACCAGCAGTGTAGACGCGTTCCTTTTTCTCCACATCCTCGCCAGCATCTGTTGTTGTTTGTTTTATTAATGATGGCCATTGAACAATTATATTGCTATAAGAAAGCGATTGGCAGTAGTGGAAAACTGTCAGGGGATGGGGGGTGGGACTGGCAGTTGAGGGAACCTGCTAGGGGAGGGAGGGGCATACCTCATCAACGAGGGTACCTGCATGATCAATGTTTATATACCTAACCAGAATTGTACCCTACATCTTTATAATAAATAAATAAAAAAAATAAGAAAAAAAAGAGTCATCAAGGAACAGTTGGCATTTCTTCAGACCCCCAGTGTTGCCAACGAAGCCTGGCTCCTTATTGTGTTGAGACTTTCTCTGTGGGAGTGAACATTAGAGACCTTCCAATGTTTGCGGACTCACCCCCAGCAGATAATGTAGGTCTCAGACAACAGCAGTGATTTCTCCTCCGTCACTCGGGAGTGTCCTAGAGCTCGACTAGTTATTTAGGCACGTTTGCAGATAGTTATCTTTTTTTTTTTTTGCGTTGGAGTCTCACTCCATTGCCCAGACTAGAGTGCAGTGGCCGCTCCCGGCCACCGCAGCCTTAACCTGCTGGGCTCTGGCGATCCTTCCGCTTCAGCCTTCCAAGTAGCTGGAACTCCAGGCGCGAGCTACCACGCCCAGCTAATTTTTGATTTATTGTAAAGATGAGGTCTTGCCAAGTTGCCTGGGTGGGTCTCGAACCGAGGGCTTAGGCAATTCATTCACCTCGGCCTCCCAAAGAGCTGGGATTACAGGCTGAGCCACCGAGCCCGGCTGTAGATAGTTATCTTTATGGTGTGAATTATCCAAAAGAAGAGGCGATCTGAAACCTATCCCTGAGATTAGCTAAATTGATCAGTGACACTACCTTGATCCTGGAGGGCCTTCGGATGAGCCTTACCTTATTGGCCAGGGTTATTTTGGTTGACGGACTTGCCTAAGCCTTTTGTCTTGTGGGCCAGTCTGTGCAGCCACTTGTAGGTCCTGCTATGTATGAATCAGCATCTTGGGTTAAGTTGGAAGGTCAATACAGAAAAGTAAGGACGAAGCCACCTGGCTCTCTAAGGTAAACTGGGTAGCTTACAGGATTTGTTCAGCTGACTGAATCTGGAATCTCTGAGGGGGCACAGATGAAGTCAGTATTGCAGGTTGGCCTCATCCTGCTACTTGAAGTCCTCTTGATAGGACTAATTAGATGGTGTATGAAACAAATGGAATGGATTTGGTTTCAGCCTCACCTCGTTTGATTAATTGGAGTGGTCAACAGTGCAGCACTCATGGGTGAGTCCTTCGGAAGACAAGATGGTGTAAAAATGAGGGATGGATAACGTTCTGAGGTCTCTTGCATTTCTTCACGTCCCATGAGTGAGTCACTCACTGATCTTTATTCTAGACTATCTTTCCAAGGATGCTTGTGAAGAAATCAGTCTTAGAAGATATAATGTCTCCTTCCAAACAAAGGACAGGTTTGTTTATGGTCTGGAAAAATAGAGAAGATAGCATCTCCCTCTAGAGCAAAAGGCAGGCATGCTGAAATCTATTATAAAAGATTTGGTTTCCCTAAGTTCAGAGTTCTTCTGTAATGCAACCTATTGGGTGTACAGTGGTCACCTAGACTTCTCCATGCCATCCTCTGGGAATTGGGGCTTGGGGACCTGGTGCAAAAATGCTGATATTCTGGCTACTATTTCTGTGAGTACTAAATGATCTTTCATCTTGGACCCAGGACGCTCACATTTCCCAAAACCATCCATAAAACGGTGCCAAGCTAACTTATTAGCTTGCAAGAAGGACAAGCTCTCAGACCCTGTTCAGTTCTTGACACACTTTAAGCAGCCACTCCTCGTCGGTTGGAGTTGGTACATGAGATGAAACCCAGGGGGCCACGGGCACTGATAGGTCAGAAAAAGCCCGGACTAGCAGGTCAATGATAGTGAGTTGGGGGTGGGAAGCCGAAGAACCTGGGGGCATGGCCATGCCAGTGGGCCTGGGAAAGATCACTTTGTCTCTGGGCGAGCCCCAGAAAGTTTTTCCCTTAACGTGAAATGGGATTTAGACTGGACTTCTTCCTGCTTTATTTAATGAGAGTAGTTTTGTTTGACCTGTCTTCAGTCTTGTTAGGGATAGGCCAGACTGCCCTGAGGGGGTTTGGAAAAAGTTGTCATCACCTTCTAGTCTGTTTTTGTGTCCTTTTCTCTTTCCCATGCACCCCTTTTCCCCATTGAAAACTTGTTTGCACGGAAGGACACGTTAGTGGTCAATGACACTCTAGTGCTGATGCAAATTACTGGAGTGTTCAAGAACAGTCTTTGAACCATCATTGTATTTTTGGAAGGACTGGTTCTCCTACATAGAAGGCATTCATAGCACCTTAGAGCAGGTGGAGATATTTGGAAGGATTTCCTGGTGTCCTTCCCTTATGCTGTGTAGGTAGCAACAAAGCTTTGTCTACCTGATGGGCAGAGATGCTAATGTTGGCTCCCTGGTGCCTCTTCCCTCTTGAGAACAATCCTTAGTCTCCTAAAATAAAGTCTCACCCACGCAAAACTGTGAAGAAAACACAGCTAGTTATATGTCACCTTTTAGGATCTTTTGTAAATCTTCACCAGCTGGAATACCCCAGATCTTAATTTTCATGCTAAGGGGCTCTTTTCAGAAGCTTGTAGAGCATCTGAAGGAAGAGAGAATTTTTCAGCAATTTTCATCCTAATTAACTTGGCCCATTTTTTAAGGAATGGAAATGATTATCTCAGAGATTAATTAAGATTGTTAAAGGCGTTTGCAGATCAGAACCTAAATGCTTCCATAAATTCCTCTCCCCTGGTTTAGAATGAACTTGCCATGAACAAAAGGTCAGAGGTTATTAAAATGAATGAGGTCATCGCCTTTTACATGCCGACGGCGTCCTTTCACTTGGCAGTGGGAGGCAGAAAAGGGAAGAAATCTGCATTGCCTTCATATTTAGATCATATAATGCATTCCCTAATGTGATATGAAATATCATCCTAATGAATTAGTCTTAAACACGATGCTTATCAGAGTAATGAACAGAGTGCCTGGAAGTCCAGGACCGCTCCGGCCAGTGACATCAGAAACCATCTAGGGAAAGTAGTTATCATCCACTGCCTCATTTCAAAGGATTTAATGGCCCTGAAAGTCGTGAGGAAAAGTGAGTTCACACCTTTTAGGTACGCCTCTGAAGCCACTGTATTTTTATTTTCAATTAGAGAGAAGACATATTGCCCACTGGTCCTGAAAAGCGATCAAACCCTTGGGCTTGAAGCGATGGATCCTAGAACAACCCAAGAACTGGCTCTTTCTAGCTGGATGAAACCCTCAGATCATACAAAACCCGGGATAGTGACTTGTGAGGATTTACTTCCCACTCTTGTCTTCTGTCCTGGAATAAATATTTCAGAAAGAGCTTTGTTCCTGTACAGTGAGCGCACAGAAGAGCCATGCTCCAGTGGAGAGGGTTGCTTCTCCCTGGCTTTCCTGATGTTCTTGTGTGTGATGTCACACCCCTTGCTTACTGGCAGAACTGATTTTGTTCAGGTATCCAGCTGTCAGGTGCTGGGCCCCTCCTTGGTCCCAGGAGATAATATCTATTCGTACAAATTAACCACGTGAATTGTATATTCTCCTTGTCAGTAATTACTTTAGGAATAAACACAAGAAGGAATTCTGGCAAATGAGATAAAAGTGAAGTTTGCGTGTTGGGGAGTATGTTTTTGTGAATGCTTTCTTACTCTTAAAAAGGGACGCAGAAAGTGACATTCTCTCTGGGACTCTTGAGTGTTGTTATGTGAAGATGAGATGCTTGGAGCTGCTGCAGACTCCTTGCCTCCATGAGAGAAAGGAGAAAGGGCTATGTGCTGATGATGGCAGAGATGACATATCGATGGAAAGAGCTTGGGTCTTGGATGATATGATTGAGCCACTGAATTAAGCTGAGTGTACCCCAGGTCCAACCTTCATGTTATGTGTGATGAGAGCTTTCTTGAGCTGTGTCCTTTTTTTTTTTTTTGAGTTGGAATCTCACTCTGTCACCCAGACTGGAGTGTAGTGGCACGCTCCCGGCCACTGCAGCCTCGACCTGCTGGGCTCTGGTGATCCTTCTGCCTCAGCCTTCCAAGTAGCTGGAACTATCGGCATGCGCTACCACGCCTGGCTAGTTTTTGATTTATTGTAGAGATGAGGTCTCACCAAGTTGCCCGGGCAGGTCTCAAACCCGCGAGCTCAGGCAATCCACTCATCTCAGCCTCCAAAGCACTGGGATTACAGGCTGAGCCACTGAGCCCAGCCTGAGCTGTTTTTTATTTCCTGTGGCTGGGAGGATGCCAAACTGACATATATAGTCACCTTCCTTGCCTTCCCTTTCCTCCTCTCCTCATCTTGCCCTTCCTTAAGAAATCTTTTTTCCTAGTAGATGGTTGGCACTCGCAAGCTCAAGCATCCACCAGGATCCCACAATGGTGGGCTTTCTCTGTGGACAGGCACAGAACAGAATTTCTGCATACCTTCTTTGAAACCTCCTAGATGGCTCAGAAAGGAACGTGATCGATTGATTGAGTTGGGGTCTCACTCTGTTGCCGAGTCTGGAGTGCAGTGACATTATCACAGCTCACCACCATCTTGACCTCCTGGGTTCAGGTGATCCTTCTGCTTCAGACTCCCGAGTAGCTGGGATGACAGGTGCATGTCACCATGCCCAGCTAATTTTTCTTCTTCTTCTTCTTCTTTTTTTTGTTCACAAATAGGACTTTTTATTTGTCACTCTTAAAAGACTGAATGTTAAACAGATTCCCGAACTGGTGGTTCATGTCCATCAGCTTGTTCAACCTTAGTACCTGTCTCGTCCCCAGTAGCTTTTCCAGAACTACTACCTTCACCATGTAGCTCCATGAGCTTTTCTGATTCAAACCTGGGTTTCTTCAGCATTCTTACTTTTCTAACAAAGACATCATGAAGATGTCTTGGTCCTTGGCATGCCTTGGAAATGTCATGAATGTCCTGCTCCACCCTAAAGGAAGACTGGATCTGGCATTTATCAGTTTGCCACTTTAAAGGAAGATAAATAGATTGACAGGCCTTTTTCTATGTCTTTCTATGTCTTTTCTGATGCTGTCCGGAACCAATTTATCGACCACTTCTTTTAAGTCATTTCTCTGCAGCTCTTGGGTCATGATTTCAAATATCATCTTCTTCCAGATCTGGTGGACCTGTTGGTGCTGAGTGTAAGAGGTCTTCTGTATCTGATTGTTGCATTTTTTAGTAAAACCAGGACAGATGAAGCAAATAACCATCGGTAGTCTTGATATCAACATGAGCTTCGGTCATGGTCTGCCATTTTTTGACCATGGAGCACATTTTGTCCCTGTTCAGGTCCATGACATGGAAGTTTTTGCCCTGAGCATCTTCAGTGATCCACTTGAATTTTCTAAGTGCAACTTCATCATTCTGCAGACTGGCATTCAAACACATGACACTTGAGGCCACCGGATGCAATTTTGGTTTCTTGCATCCTGGTGACCGGCGTTTTGCCAACATTTCTTATACTGAACATAGCAGCTGCTTTCACATCATACCAATCTTTCTTAGAAAATGGATCAGTCACTTTCTTCTTGGCTCCCTTTTTGCCACCCTTTCGTAAGGAGCTTGTTCTCGCCTACCGCCGTGGTGACGCTCAGAAAGTCTGAATTTTTTTTTTCTAGAGACATGATGGTCTCACTATGTTGCCCAGACTGGTCTTGAACTCCTGGCCTCGAGCAATCCTCCTGCGTCAACCTCTCAAAGTGCTGGGATTATAGGTGCAAGCCACCATACCCGGTCAGGAACACCTTTAAAGTGGCAAACTGATAAATGCCAGGTCCAGTCTTCCTTTAGGGTGGAGTAAGACATTCAGGACATTTCCGAGGCATGCCAAGGACCTAGGCTCTTTGGCAGGGCACTCCATGGTGGCCCATTTTCACCAGCTTTCCCATTTGGCCCTCTGGGTGGGAGCACAGTGTCTCACATTGCAGGATTCCTCTTTCGGCTGACACAGTTTGCCCGAGAGAGGGGACTTAGGTCACTGTATGTATATGGGTAGACTTCAAGACATTTTATTTCCTGGAACCTTTTACTTTTTCCTCCTCAAACTGGAAAAACAGGAAGATAAATCCCCCATGTATTTCTGAGTTTCTTTTCTTTCCTTGTCCTCACATCTCTAAATATATCAAACATGATAATTTTATGAGCAACCACGTTATACATAATACATTTTATGTTCTTAAATGTATCAAGTGATTTTAGATCTGCAAAGATGCCATAAAGCAAGAACAGACAGTGCCCAATTTGTAAATTAATTTGGAAGTATAACTTTCTTAAAAAGTGGGCTTCTTGCACTCAGAATGCTTTTTCTTACAGAAACAATGGTGGTCGACTTCCAAGTATGAACTGTAGCTGCCCACACGATCCATAATATTCTGAAACCTTGTCATTTGCTCTCATATCCATACAGTTAACGCTTACTGAGCATTTCCGATGTTCCAGGCTCATTAAGCCAGTCTCCATATATGTTAATTCAGTGATTTAATCCTCACTTTTTCTACGTCAAAGACAATCAAAGCTCAGATAGGTTAGGTTACTTGCCCAAGGACACACAGCATGCATGTGGTAAAACCAGACCCTGTGGTGCCTCCTGCCCCAGAGCTGGCTGTTTTTACATTCACCCTGACCTCCTGGTGGGTCTCAATCATCATCTAGATTAATGTTTTTTTAGTGAAAAAATGCATTCCAAATTCCATTTGTAATGCCAAGAGCACATCTCTCAGTCCTGGCAGCTGAAAACCCCCTTGCCCTTCTAATTTCCTGTTTATCTCCAAAATAGCCACGGGGGGCGGGGGGTGGGAAAGAGAATGAGAACCTTTGTTGTGTTGGGCTGGCCCGGCATGAACCTCATCCTGTCATTTTCCAGACAGCTTGTGTCCAGCACCTGCCTTTCGGCTTCACTGGCTCCCCACTCCTGTCAGGCAGCAGAGCTGGAGATGCTCATTACATTTCAGCTGCTTGTACCACCTGTTTATGGCTCAACCACTGACACAGGCTTGATAAAAGGGCTTGGCGATTATTCCAATCCCAGCTTGGACCAGAATTTAGCTTTGTAAACATTCTATAAAACCTGGCTTTAAAAGGAACATAGTGAAATTTCAGACACCCCCGGGCCCCCTCCAGTTGGCATCTGGCCAGGGGGAAGACCCTCATAGCCTTCTCTTACCTCACCTACTTCGCTTACCCTCATGTCTGCTTCTAGACACGTCCTCTTCCCATCGGGTTAATCTCTTCTTTCCTCGATGCTCCTGAAAGTGTTGAGAACCTTGTAAAATCTGTCAAGCTGTCTCTGTGCCTCCAGTTGGCCTGCATCTCGCCCAGTGTGCTGTCATGGTTTCTTATTTTAAAAAGTCTTCCAGCCAGGTTTCGTAGTTTCCCTTGATAGCAAGTTCCAGCCCACCTTTCTTCCTGAAAAGCAAGCACTCATTTCTCCTTCCTTGCTAGTAACTACCTTGCTATGTGTCTTTTGCTGCTATCGGGAAGATCTTAGACTATCCTTCTTGCTTTGGGCTATTATTAATATTACATGGAGTATTCAGAATTTAGTTGATGGAATATTTGGGTGTGGCTTTCCTCCCCTTTTCCTTCCGTTTCTGGATTTCCCCAAGATGTCACTGATCTTTGGTGCTCCCCCTCGAGGGGAAAAAGAAGTCAGGGAGAAGGCAGAGCACAATGTCTCGGCCGAGGGAAGTTGTTGCACCTGATTGGCCAAGAAGAGTTGGCTCCTTCCTCCATGGACTCTCCAAGAGGTACCACTCCATCTTCTGTGGACTCTCCAGGAGGAGCTGTATCCTTCCTCTGTAGATTTCCGAGAGAAGCTGCTTCCTTGCTTCGTGGTCTCTCCAAGCAGAGCTGCTTCCTTCCTCTGGGGACAAGAGGCACTGCTCCTTCCTCCGTGGACTCTCTGAGGGGAGTAGCTTCCTTCCTTCGTGGCCTCTCCAAGAGGCGCTGCTCCTTCCTCTGTGGCCTCTCCAGGAGGAGCTTCTTCCTTCCTCCTCAGCCTCTTCCGTTTTCTTCTCTTATTTCCACAGACAATTGAGAATTGGTTTTCTAAAGTGCAACTGAAATGAACAACAGAATAGAATAACATTCTCAACGTCATCGGCACTTAAAATATGTGCAATCTAAAGAATGCTTGGCTAAGAAATTATCCAAGATTTTCAGGAAAGAATGATTTAAAATGATCGCAAACGTAAGTGAAAAGTGTTCCCTTTGGGAGATGAACATCCATGGTCTCCAAAGACTTCCATTGCCATTAGTTGATTAATTAATTCATTAACACCTCGTAGAGCACAGGATATTGACTCCATATGGCACTGAGCAGGCAGTTTGGTTTCTTTTGAAAGTTTCTCTTATACGAAAGCACAGAAATAGTAAATAATTAAGCTCTATGCTGCCTTGTTGTGATCTTTTATTGATCAAGGCAGAGATTTGAGAGCAGGAAGGCTTCGGGCACTCACTCTAACCTGACTCTATTTGCCCCATGATGACACGTTACTGTGAGACGCTTGTTCTTATTATAAAGCCTTTAAGGAAGAAAATAAGCCCACAACATGTTTATGGCTCTTGTTACTTCAGTCCGAGTTTAATCGCCCCAGTCTTGAAGACTGAGCATTTTCTGGTGGACTCCCACGGGGCCGAGGGTAGTGATATGACGAGTACACTGCTTGCTCCCTTCTGAGCCCTGGCTTCATTAAGCTGGTTCTTAATGCTTTTTCCCTTCCTAATAAAGCTATTAAGACAATGACTTATGATTGCCCTGCTCAGTGAGACCTTCAGGGAATGAAGGTGGGACATGAGGAAAATGCCTTGAGCATGGATCAATCTCAGTGTGGTCCGAGCCTTTCTGTGAGGTGAGATTTTTACCGTTTCCCTCTCAGGACCCAGTGTTGCTCCCAGCTCCCACCCCTGCTCACCATCCTGTCTATAACCTGGTGGATCTAGGTGGGAAGGAGAGCCATGAGATGTTAGCAAGAGCTGTCCTAGTGTCCCCAACCTTTCCCCTCCTCTCATCCTGCTCCATCCATCTCCCTTTAACCCATGAATTCTTTCAGCAGGCACCCTCTTTCTCTTCTCCACAAAACTTCCTGAAGGAATGGTTGACACCTGCCCTCTCTACATCCCCACCTCCCAGGAATCTCCCAATCTGGGATTTCAGGCCTCCCTTGTGGCTGCCTCTTTGTGACAGAGCTCGTCTCACTGAGGGTTCATCTAATGGACGCTCATGTGATGTATCTTCTGCTGGGAGGCTTCAGAAATTGCGCACGACTCCCTCTTCAACAGCTCCTCCTTTGGTTTTTTGGCATCTCTAGGGACAATCATGGGAATGCCGTGTTCATTTTCCCTCTGAGAAAGGACTGACTGTCTCTCTAACCGAGGCTTCTTTGGGATTCCCTTCGCCTTTGGGCCTTGGTCTTGTGTTTCTCACGTGGTCCCATCCAATGATGGTACAAGGCAGTGGTGGAAGGGCCCAGTCATTTCTCTGCAGTAGGAGTCTTTGCCCTGGAGCTCCTTGTTGGGTGGTGGAGGCTTTGTCAGACCTGCATCGTGGTGGACCACTATTCCTGCTCAATCCTCCTTTCTTTTTCTTCTCGCGGGTGTTGCTCCCCAGAAAGCCTTTTGCTCTCCTAATTCTGCCTCAGTGTCTATTTCCTGTAAGACCTAAACGACACCTTCCTTGTCATCATTTATTGCTGTTACTTTTTGCTGGCATCTTAAATGATGGCGTTCCAAAGGCATTGGTCTAGGGGTTCTTTTCTCTTCAACATTCCTTTTGTTCTTAGGCCATCACCTTCTTCTCCTCCATGTCATTAACTGTCTGCAACACTGGTGACTTACAAATCTCTTTCTCAGTCATATATCTCCCCAGTCTTCAAGTCTGTGTTTCTCTGCTTTACTGATATCTCCATCTGGATGTCTTGGAAGCACTTCAAACTTAACGTGTGCAAAACAGAACTCATCAACCCTAAGACCTTATCCTCTGACCAAAAAATAGTCCTCCCGTATTTTCTGCTAAGGGGATGGTGGATAACTGTGGGCTAATTCTCTGAGCCAGAAACCTTGGTCCTGTTCTTGGCTCCTCTGTTGCCCGGCCACCCATAGTCAATCCCCGGATCCCCTGAGATCTCTTATATGACAGCTGTCTCCGTGGTCTGCTGGGGCTGTCTTTTCTCTAGTCTGGATCATGGAAGCTTCCTTCTGACTAGTCTTTCTGTCTTTCCATCCCCTTCAGTCTATCCTTGAACCCGTTGTCAGAGTGATTTTAAAATACAAATGTGGCATCTTTCCCCTGACCAACCTCTTCTAATAGCTTCTCAAGACAAATGCAAACATTTCAAGGTGGTTTTGGGAAGTGGCTCTCAAAAGTGTGGTCCCTGGACCATCAGCACCAGCATCATGCCTGAATTTGTCAGAAATGCAAGTTTTTAGACCCCACCCCACACCGACTCAATGAGAAGCTTTGGGGGTGAGGTCCAGCAATTTGTTGAACAGACTCTTCAGGTGATGCCTGCTAAAGGGTGCCGTGGCTTAGGAAATCATCCACATCTCTAGCTCCAGCTTTGTCCTCCAGTCCTCCCCTGATCTCCTGCTCCAACCACACTGAGTAACTAGCCTGCTTAACACAAGTCTTCCTCTGCGAGGCCCTGATTGATCTTCAAGAATCAGAGCTAAGACCAGATCGGATGCATTCAGGGTGGTATGGCCGTAGACGTATACATGGTCAATAAATATATGAAAAATGCTCAACATCATTCATAATCAGGGGAATGCAAATGAAAACCACAATAAGATCCCACCTTAAGCCAGTCAGAATGGCCATTCTTAAAAAATCAAAAAACAATAGATGCTGGCCTGGGTGTGGAGAACGGGGAACACTTATATGCCATTGGTGGGAGTGTAAATTAGTACAACCTCCATGGAAAGCAACCTGGAGATTTCTCAGATAACTAAAAGTTGGTGTACCATTTGATCGAGCATTCCCACTACTAAGCATCTACCCTAAGAAACAGAGGTCGTTATATGAAAAAGACACCTGCACCCACATGGTCATTGCAGCCCAATTCACAATTGCCAAGATGTGGCATCATCCTAGATGCCCATCAGTCGATCGGTGGATAGTGAAAATGTGGTATATATACACCATAGAATACTAAGCAGCCATAAAAAAGGATACAATCATATCCTTTGCAGCAACGTGGATGGAGCTGGACATCACCAGCCTAAGTGAACTGACTCAGAAACAGAAAACCAAACACCGCACGCTCTCACTCATACGTGGGAGTGAAACGGCCACAAAGATGGAAATAATAGACACTGTGGACACCAATAAGGGGGAGGCAGAAGGTGGGAAGGGCGTCAGGCTTCAGAAACTACCTATGGGGCACAGTGTTCATTATCTGGGGACTAGACTACCTGAGACCCAAGCCTCATCACCGTACAATATGTCCATGTAACCAACATGCAAGTATACCTTCTGAATCTAAAATTAAAAAAAAGAGAAACACATAAGTTTACAATGATTAAAAAAAAAAAGAATTGGTGCGTGTGTCACCTCCTTCAGGAAGCCTTCCCTGACCCTTCCCCAGCTGAGCGAGGCACCCCTCCTGTGCTGTCATAGTCCCTTACGCTTCACTTGATCACGGCCCTTATCTTACTGTGTTATAATTGCCTTTTTTTAAAACCAGGCTGCATTTCCTGCTAGACTGTGAGCTTGTTCAGAAGCAAGACTGTCTTTCATCTCTGACTCCCTGGGGCCTGGCTCACTGCCAGGCCCAGAGTAGGGGTGTAGTAATGATGTCCTGATGGAATAGTATCAAGTCCCCACCTTTGCTGCAGTCGCTGGGCTTACGGTGGCACTGTCAGCTGCCTGCAGCGGGATCATTTTTCCTCCTCCCACGACGTCCAGATGCCTCTGGATATCTATCCTGCAGTAGCAGGGCTAGAGTTTGATCTCACCCTGCCTGTTTCCTTTTAGCCCTGGGGAGCTAGATGCTGGCATGTGCTAATTGGATGACTGGCCTTGTAAATGTGTACACAGGCAGTGAGCAGGACACAGTTCAGAAAGAATCATCTTGAAAATTCTTTGATTCTCCCAGCTAAGCAGTTTGACCCTGCCCTCCTGGGAGCCTGGCGTGTTCCATGCTGTTATTGGTGAGACCCTGCCTTGGAGATCGGCTCTGCAGAGGAGGCGGTGGCGGTGCCGATACATCTTCCCAGACTGTGTAACCCTGAAAGGCCTTAACTTGTCCATCTTCACAGTGGGCATCATCCAGATTAGTCTCGTGTTACGCCAAGTGCTTCAGGCACAAGCCTTTCTGAATGAATCTGACTTGGAAGCACAGAACGGGAGGCATGTTGCTTGAATTGCAGCACAACTAGGGGGAGAGGGCCAAGGAAGCACACTGGTCTTTTTAGGAAATCTGAGAGTCCAAGAAAGGACTGTCCAAGCTGCAGATGCTGATACCAAGCGGAGCGGGGAAGGGTTTCTTCCTGAGCAGAGCGATGCTTCTCTTCTTCTCTCTCTCCTGTCCAGGATGCATCCGCAAGAGGAGGTCTAGGCGACGGATGGAGAAAGGCTTGTGCTTGATGGAACAGCACGGCATTCTTGGCGTGCTGATGTCAATCCCTTGTGAGGCTGGATTCCCACAATGCGCTTGTCAAAGGGACAGCTCTCTTCTCTCATCTGCCCCTCAGATCAAGTGCACCAACTGAAGCTAGGGGTCCTTAATCTATTTTGGAGGAACAGAAACTCTTTCGAGAATCTGAGAAAATGATGGTAATTCAGCCCAGAAAAAGGAACAGTTCCACCTAGGGACTTATTTTTTGGTCTCATTTCGGGTGGTTTGTGGAATCCTGAGGGTTCTCCACTAACCCAGGGGAGCCTCTGGACTGCTGATGAAGAATCCCTGCGGCAGTTGCCTCTTGTATCTTCTGCACCACAGTCTCCTTCTCCATTGACCTTCCCCCTGAAGCCCCCGGCTGAATTACTCCCTTCCCAGCACGTACACAGCCCGTGGCCCTGGCAGCAAAGCAAAGCCCAGCAGGTCACAGGCCTCTGTCTTCAGAATCAGGCTGGCCTGATTTGCTGCCTGGGGTTCCCGTCCTGGCTTCACCTCTCGTTTGCTGTGTGACCTTTGGACTGATTGATCAGCCGTGCTGAGCACCCGTTTCCTGGCTGATTAAGTGAGTGAGATCACGGGATCTGCCTCACGGTGTTACTGTGAGAATTCAACGAGACTCCGCATGTCAGGGCCATCTGCAGGGACTGGTGCTGAGGGAGAACACAGGGGCTGGACATTTCACTCCGAGACCCTGGTGCCTGGTACAGGGTCTGTGCTCAGCTGGTATTCAGTTGCAGCTGGTGAAAGAGGAGAAAGAATAACCAGGCTGAGATGGAGATACATTTAAGACTAGGAGAGTGCTTCGTGTGACCAGGCAGGCAGCAGTAAAAGGGGAGTAGTCTTGGCTTCTGTGTCCTCATCCTACTTAGGCTGGATTTTCCCCAGAGTTGGAAAGCTGGTCACCCAACTTTGGACCTGGTGAGAGTAGATTAAATGAGATCACGTGAAAAATGCAGCAGGTGGAGAAGCCCTGGCTTTGGAGCCAGAAATAGGCTCGTAACTAGCTTCTGACACTTCAGGCAAACTTTACCTACCAGGGTCTCAGTTTTCACAAATGAAACATGGGAGTATTAACACCTATCTCGTAAGACTCTTGCGCAGATCACATTAAGTATAAAAAGCCTATGGCACATAGAAGACACTGAAGGAGCAGAAGTGATAGATTGTAATTGTGGATTGAGGAATCCCAAACAGATGTGACTTCTAAGAATCAGTGTATCATTGTCCATTTTGGGTTTAGGATGATCCTAGCCCTAAACATAGAGGCCTGGGGACATGCCCCATATAAGGCTATATAACAAAGAACCGAGTACCACTCATAAGCAGACCTTGAACAATTATCATCATACTATAAGAAAGGGGTTGGCAGTAGTGGGAACCTGCCAGGGGTAGGGGTGGGCGGGATTGACAGTAGTGGGAAACTGCTGGGGGATGGGGTGGGGTCAGATTGACAGTAGTGGGAAACTGCCAGGGGAATGGGGGGCACACCTTATCCACAAGGGCACCTGCATAATGAACATTTATATAACTAACCCTGAATTGTACCCCGGATCTTCCAAATAAAAAATTAAAAAAGGCAGATATTGGCAGAACAGATAATAAAACATGATTCCAAATTAAACCAAAAAAAAAAAAAAAAAAGGTAAGAAACTGCTTGAATTCAAATCCTGACTTTACTGCTAAACAGCTGGGTGACCTTTGGCATGTTAATTAACTTCTCTGAGTCTCACAATTTCTTCATCTGTGAAATGGAGATAATAATACCACCTGCCACATAGGGTTGTTTCATTATGACGATTAAGTGGGGGAATGTATATAATGCATTTATTGCAATTTTGGCACATACTAAGGGCTCACTACATGGCAGCTTTATCATGATTATTGCCTGAGGGAGCGTGAATAGGGGGGGTCTATGCCCCACACCCTACCTTAGGCTGCAGTGCTCACTGGGTAGCAGGGGTGCCTTATCTTCTTGAGAAATTATCAGTTTTCTTGCTTTTGTTTTATAGCCAAGTTTGAACAAGGTAATGGCAGCCTGTAGGTGACCTGATTTAGGCGAGGCCAGGAGAAAGGCCATGGCCCCATAGAATCCAGAGCCCAAGAAGACCCTGTGTTGTCCAGGACAGACCCTGCTTGGAGCCTGGACCATGGGAGATGCTTGGTGCACATTTCCTGGACAGCGTGTTCCTCCTCTCCCTGGTCCCAGGAGCCTCTGGCAGCCGAGGATTCCAGGAGTAGACCTGTCCTCTCGTAGGTAAGGAAGTCCATCTCAGGCCACCCAGGGGCAGGGGCTGTGAGGACCCAGTGCCCTCTGCAGCCCAGCTCCTGTGGGAGAGCCCTCCCAGGCCCAGAGACTGCAGGCTTGGTTCATCTTCATAGTCTCCTGGAGCTGCACCTTTTCTCCAGTCTGTGCGGGAATGTGCATTGCCATGGAAACGCTAGAGGTGAAATCACTCAAGTGTTGGCAAGCGGAGTTTCTCTCTAGAGCTTGGAAAAATGGAGAGCAGGAGAGCAGACTCACGGTGTCACAGAAAGGAAGAATGCCCTTAAAACGACCCGAACGCTCTCCATTCCACTTGGGGACTTTCCCTTTCAATAAAAGCTGAACAATAAATGAAAGAGAAATGTTTTCAGTCTCTAGATTGGCTACCCCAGAGAGTCTACTTGGAATGGACATGTCAGTCCTTTCTGGCTTTCCTAATCTGCTATATCTTGTAGACTGGATAACACATCCTGTCTGGGAAGAAACGGGTGACATCCCAGAGTTGATATTTTAAATCGATGAAGCCGGAGCCCAGAAGTGTGGGCCTTTGTGCCTGTTGTCCATTTCTAGTCCTTTGGCTGATTCTTGGGCCCAGAACACATTTTTTTAAAAAAGAGTGTCTGACAGACTTCTGGTGGCTAAGGTCTGCGAGGATGCATGTGCTCGCCTGAGGGGTTCCCAGAAAACTGTGCTCATACCTGCTTACACGCTGCCCCAGCCCACAGACTTTTGAGGGTTCTAACACCAGCTCCTGGAAATGCTTTTGGCATGAAGAACCACACAGCTTTTGGCTGCCTGGCCTGGGGCAGGAGAGGGAAGACAGGGAATAGGGAGAGTGTGAGTGTGCCGTGGGCCGTGATAGCTTGAGGGAGACTGCGGCTAGTGGGGGAAGCTGTGCCCAGGGCTTGGAGAGGGCCATTGGTGTGGAACGCCTGACAGCCTCGAGCTGCAGGACCCTTTCTTGTCTTATTTTCCTCCTTTGGGAAAAAGAGCACTGATGATACTTCTTCCTCATCAAGAACAGTTTTGAACACACTGTGTGAAGACTTGCTTCATTCATTCCACAAGTATTCACTGAGTGCCCTATCATGTGTCAGAAACTATGGTAGGACTTGAGTTACAGCTGTCTTGGAAATGGTTGTGGACCAGGAAGTTTGAATATACCACAGATTTTTTTTTTTTTTTTTGAGTTGGAGTCTCATTCTGTTGCCCAGACTAGAGTGCAGTGGCTGCTCCCGGCCACCGCAGCCTCAACCTGCTGGGCTCCGACAATCCTTCTGCCTCAGCCTTCCAAGTAGCTGGAACTACAGGCATGTGCTACCATGTCCAGCTAATTTTTAAAAATTTATTGTAGAAATGAGGGCTCACCAAGTTGCCCAGGCGAGTCTCGAACCCGCGGGCTCAGGCAATCCATTCACCTCAGCCTCCCCAAGCAAGGGATTACAGGCTGAGCCACAGAGCCTGGCTCACAGATTTTTTTTTGTTTTTAAAAGCAAAAGACCACTGCTGTCAGCAAACGACTCTATTTTAATAGTTCTTTTTTTTTCTTTTAATATCAGGGACTTGGATTCCTATGTCAAAGGATGTTAAGACAAACAGGCAGGCATACAGATAGATACACCAATGGGCCTTGACACTAAGAACGGTGTTTTACTTTGCCAGGTGAGAACAAGCGGGTCAATCACAGTGCTCTCTGATCTATTCCGTTGTGTGCTGTTAAGATTGCCCTTTAACCTCTGGGTACCTTGGTTTCCCCATATTAAGTGTCAGCCAGAGCAATTAGAATAGTCTTCATGTCAGAAGTTCTAACACAGGGAGAGTTAACATTTGGAGGCTGGGCTCGGTGGCTCAGCC
>NW_007246658.1:241708-254135 GCF_000164805.1 Carlito syrichta | reverse complement strand
GTAGAGATGAGGTCTCGCCAAGTTGCCCAGGCGGATCTCGAACCCGCGGGCTCAGGCAATGCACTCACCTCGGCCTCCCAAAGCGCGGGATTACAGGCTGAGCCACCGAGCCCGGCTTGGATCTTCTTTTTTTATTTTTATTTTTTAGACTTACTTTTAACTTTATTTTCACAAATTTGCAGTTCAAACTTTAAAAAAAGTTTTATTTTTAAAAAATTATTATTTTTTTGAGTTGGAGTCTCACTCTGTTGCCCAGGCTGGAGTGCGGTGGCACGCTCATGGCCCCTGCAGACTCAATCTGCTGGGCTCAGGCAATCCTTCTGCCTCAGCCTTCCAAGTAACTGGGACTACAGGCACGCGCCACCACCCCCGGCTAATTTTTTTGGTTTATTGTAGAGATGAGGTCTCACCAAGTTGCCCAGGCTGGTCTCGAACCCCTGGGCTCAGGCAATCCTTCTCGCCTCAGCCTCCCAAGGCGCTGGGATTACAGAAGTGAGCCACCACGTCCGGCATATTTATTTAATTGTTTTATATTTTATTTTCAAGATTTGGGGTACAATGGCTCTTCTTTCTAGAAAAATATCCATAGACACATATACACCGTGTTTTGCATCCTATTTGGGAGGTCTCCAGAGAGTGTGAGCCCTTGGCTGGCAAGGTTGGATCGGGAAGATGCCTGCCACTTGTGGGAGCTCTGAGCTCTGTCACAGCTTCGCCTCTCATGACTTCAGGAGAGGGAGAAAGATCCAGGCACTTTTCTCATCAAGTTCGAATCAGCTGTGTGAAACCTCGGAGGGGCCTCCCGATGCCTCGCTCGCCATCTCCGTCTGAGCTGTCCTACAGCTTCTGAACGTTAATCATGTCATCCTGAGTCTGTGGATGGTACGTGGAACTTAATTGGTTCTTTGGCGGAAGATGAGTCACCGGCCAGAATCCCAGGCTTCGGGGCAGGAGTGCATGGAGGAAGAGGTAAATGAAACAGAAAAGATGGTACGTCCCCAAACTACTTTTCCTGCACTGCGGTCTGAGGCGAGCCTGCTTCTGCCAATACGGCCCCGAAGAAGCTTTCAGAACCACGGAAACAAAGGCCGCCGCTTCCTCCTCCCCCGTCTTTGCCCCTCTCCCTCCTTTTCTGCATGTGGAACCACATCCCGTGGAGGGGGGAAGGGGACAGGCCATCCGCTTGACTGTCAGAGCTGATCACTGCTGACCTTATCAAAACACAGAATCAATACCCTCTCCTCCCAGCAGCCCAGAAAAATCATCCGGGGTTTGAACCGAAGCAATTTGAAGTGTAACATCATCTGAATCCGGAGAGAAGCCAGTAAGCTGTGGGGTCTCTGAATCTCCCCCATGCTCTTCCTCGGAGTCAGGGGAGATGAGTGACCTCACAAGAATTCTGGCGCAGGACAGGCATCTGCTGAGGGCGTGGTCCATGGCAGCTTTGGCTCATCAAGCCCACCTCCTGGCTGGCGGGTGCCCTGGCTTCGGCGTGCCAGCTGTGCTACAGAGGAGGGTGGCAGGACTGGAAGCCAGAGTCCAGGGCAGTGGTCTGCGCCTTCCCTGAGACCCTACAACAAGTTCTCTCCAGGCCTCTCTCCAGAGGCTCCAGCTGCGCCCCTGGAAAAGTCAAGCTGTGTCACTGATTGGATGTCCAGTGGCCTTCACCACGTGACCACCCCTCTCTGCTCTCTCGTTGCTGTGTTCCTCTCTCTCTTCTCCAGACGGCTGTCTTCTTTTCTCTATTTGCCTCTTTTTTTCAGGAGGGATAAAACTAGGAGGAAGGCGTGGAGGAGAAAACCACTGTGGGTGGGAGGGAAGGGGAGTGAGACAGGGTCACCGGGTGCTCAGTAGGGGCCAGCCTTCTTACAGAAGGTGAGCCACCCCTGATGGTGGGTTTTGGATTGAGGTGGGCAAGCCCTGCCTTCTGGACCCTCACAGGTTGTGCTCTGGTGGCAGTGAGTTTTAAGCTCCCCTTGGCCATGTCTTGCGTTCCCTTCTGTGGCCTTCTCAGCCTTGCTAAGAACAAACCAGCGTCTTGAGTGCTGTGTCTACCCTTCCTCTGGTCTTCCCAGCGCCTCAGAGCTCACAGGAGTTGCAGCCAGGGTGGTTCCGGCGCCCAGGGCTGACAGAGCCGTCAAGCCTCCTCCCCACACTTCACTCCAATTGCCCATCCAGTCTTTCTCCCTCACTGGGCAGCGGACTCCCAGAGGAGAGGGACCGGTCTGCTCTCTCTTGTGTCCTCAGAGTCCGTCCATCCCACACGTTGCAACCGAGCAGGCACAGAGACTGGCATTCCTGGGGGGACACCATGCTCAGCAGGAAGGCAGGCCCAGCTTGACCAGCTGGTGTCTCTCCGGACACCCACACAGAGGCAGGTTGGTCGACCCCTCTGAGGCCTCATGGTTTTGTTGTGGAGCAAGAACACGGGCTCACCGCCACAATGGAATATTATGCAGCCATAAAGAAGGGCAAATATATGGACTTTGCAGCAACCTGGATGGATTTGGGGTCGATCATCCTCAGTGATCTATCACAGAAACAAAGAACTGAGTTCCATATGTTCTCACTCATAAGCCGATCTTGAACAATGATAATGCTATAAGAAAGCGATTGGCAGTAGTGGGAAACTGTTCGGGGGTGTGTGTGGGATTGGCAGTTGAGGGAAACTGCTAGGGGAGGGAGGCTTATACCTCATTCACAAGGGTACCTGCATGATCAATGTTTATATACCTAACCCTGAAATGTACCCCACGTCTTTATAATAAAAATTAAGAAAAAAACCAAAAAGAACACGGACAATGAGGCTGGTCACTTCCTCAGCCTCACTGCGGGCGGACACACGACCATGCCTTTGTACAGCTGGTGCCCACTGCCCTGAACGCATCCTGTCCTGGCAGAGTTAACTGCTCTCTTGTCTGAGTTCCCAAAGGACTTTGTACACGCCTTTTTCCTAGCACCGATCACACTGTGCTTTACTGGATGTTTGCATGGCTCTCTCCTCTTTATTTTTCTGAGTTGGAGTCTAACTCCATCGCCCAGACTGGAGTGCAGTGGCATGCTCCCGGCCACCACAGCCTCGCCTGCTGGGCTCCGGCCATCCTTCCGCCTCAGCCTTCCAAGTAGCTGGAACTACAGGCGCGTGCTACCACGCCCGGCTGATTTTTCTATTTATTGTAGAGATGAGGCCTCGCCAAGTTGCCCAGGTGGGTCTCGAACCCACGGACTCAGGCAATGCACTCACCTCGGCCTCCCAAAGCGCGGGATTACAGGCTGAGCCACCGAGCCGGCTGCCTGTCTTCTCTTATGCAGGCTATTCATCTGCTTCACAAATACCTGTCGGGCACCGGTCTCTGCTAGGTGTTGGGAACCACAAGGAACTGGGGCAGGGTTCTGGCCCTCACGGAGCCAAGTGGGAGGAGAAATGACCTAGACCATGCCAGGCACAAAGAAGGCCCGCCTCAGATGCTCAGGGAAAGGAATCGAGGAGGTGGTGTTTGGAGAAGCCAGGCAGGGGAGGGGTAAGCGACAGGAGACCGAGGCATGCTTACAGAGTTGTGCTTTGTTGTCATCCCACAGAGAGTCTAGAATTGGGAGGGAGGACAGGTGAGCTGAAACGAAGACATCTTGTTGGCCCAGGTGGGCTGGGGGAAGGGGCCCAGCAGGACAGGCGGCTGGAAGGACAGCATTAATGAGGAGCCCTGCCGTCCATGGGGCTCGTCCTAGGGCGAGATGGCACGTGTTCTGCCAGCTGTTTATATCTGCTGTCAGCGTGGACAGACAGTCTCGGCTCTGTGGCTGTTGATGCCGGGGCAGGGAAACGTGATGAGGCAGGCGCGCAAAGTCACGGTGGCAGGTGGGTCTTGGTGGCGACTTTATTGATCTGAGGGCAATGCCATGCACCCGATTTCTTTTAATCACATGAGTAAATGGAGGGCATCCACTTCTGAGCAGGAGAAAAAGCAGCAAAGAAGAAGCTGCCACACAGACTGGCATTCTCCTCTGCGTGGATGGAGAACGTGAGGTGGGAGGCAGATGGGAGGGGTACCAGGAGCCTCCAGGGTCACTGGCATGCAGAGCCCACGCCTATGGTGCCAGAGTGAGGCGTGCCAGTTCCCTGCGCAGGCTGGTGTGCCCCGGTGGCAGGTGAGGCTGCCTGCGTGCCAGCTGTCAGCGTTTCCTGACAGAGGAGTCAGGATCCTCTGGAGCAGAGGACCACCGATGCCCGACCTCTCTGCCCAGCCTCTGCCTTCCCATATGACTGGGCTGGAGGCTCAGGCATCCTGGGAAACCTCCCGTGCCCTAGAACCTCATCCACCCGCCAGCAGCCAGCAGAAAGGAACGTGGCAGCACCAGCCGCAGATGGCCACCATTTCTAAATAAGCATTTCATTAGTTCGGGACCCAGGGAAAACGCGGTTCAAGTTATGGGGAAAAATAAACAAGAAAGGGGAGCCTGATGTTAAATCCTGCTAGTTGTGTTGAGCGCATCTATAAAAATAAAAAGAGTTCTCTTTTTAAAGGGGCCACTGTTAATTAGCCACGGGGCCCGTTCGGGCACTTCTTCCAGCAATAACATGGTGAAGCCATGCTGGGAAGAGGCGTACAGTGCCACATATCCTTTTTATGCCCGCTCCTGTCATGCTGGAATTGGCTCCCTCACCCCGTAACTGTGCTTTATGTCGGAGCGGACCGGGAAGAGTGTTTTGCTTGTGTTTATACTTGCTGCCCGCCCCTGGAAGGCAGCCTCTTCCCCGTTCCTCTTTCCCGAGGTTGGTGCTCAATCCCAATTGGAGTGGACACCCGACTCGATTTCCACAAGCTGTGTGTTCTGTTTCTGTGTTTCTTTCCCCGCTGAGTGATGTCCGGGAGTGCTCTCTGTGTCCTCTGTATAACCCCCTGTGCAACTTGCATCAAGTTCTTCATGTTTCCGAGGGAATGGCAGGAGTCCTGATGCCACCTGCCCAAGAGGAGGCTTTTGGTCTCCTCTCATCTCCCCTGACAGGCTTGTCCTGCTCAAGGAGGGGCTTAGGCCCGGTTCAGAAGGCCTCACGTTTGTCACTGTAGTCTAACGTCTGATAGGTGACAGGGAACGCGTGGGGCAGTGGAGGCCTGCTTGGAGTCCCTGTTGCACCCCTGAGAACCTCACTGAGCCCATCTCTCATCTGCAGGATGGGACGGAGGAGCTCTGTGGCTGGGAGGAATGATGGCCGCCAGGTTCCTGGGCCTCTCCCTCCCGGCTTCCTTAGACGTTCACCAGTTTGGGCTTACGTCAGGCATGAGGGTAGATAACTTTAGAACAACCCAAGGAAGGTTAAAGGAGCCCCTTATTTTTACACCGAGTCTGGGTGCGAAGGCCCTTGTGTTCTGTTTTGGATTTTCCGAGATGCCCTTGGAAAGACCTCATGGAGCCCTGTTAGCGTAATAGCTGGTGATTTTGAGCACAGACTCTGTGTGAGGTGTGACCTGGAGGTTTGCAGTCTTCATAGTATTTAATCTTGTTTCTGTTTTGTCTTTGAACGTCCTGTTTGTTGGGGTGTTATTATGGGTGGAAGACACGGCAGAGCCATTTGTTTCCTGCTTCTGCCATACTACCCATTGAACAACTACCCGTGTATGAATAAGTATAAAAATGGGTAGCAGAAAAGGAAGACGTCTCAGTTCTGGAAGTCAATGTTGGAGCTTCGGCTCAGGGAAGAGCTAGGTGCTGTCCTCTGTAAGCCCACCCTTATGGCCAGGAAGCCCAAGCTGTGGGTGCTGTTGGAGGGGACAGGGGGGTCTTTCACCAGATCTCAGGATTCTGGAGTCTGGTTTGGACTGGGCTGCAGGTCTGGCTCACGGCAGTCCTACCCACGCTGTGCTTCGGGCTGGCGCCTGGCGGTCTTCACTGCAGGGCTCTCCAGAGCAAGGCGACTGGGACACATGGAGGATGCTGCTATCCTTGCCTCTGAACCTCCTTTCTGTTTGCCAGGAGGAAGGAGCTGGGAAAGCCAGGGTTTCGGCAGAAGGAGGAAGTCCTGAGGCTGGATTTGGTGCACCGAGAATGAGGGTGTACTGCCACAGTGCTGGTACAGAGACCGGGATGTGGCTGTGGCCTGGGTCTGCAGGAGGTCAGCAGAGCCCTCCCGGGAATAGGGAGGATCCCACAGGCCACGCAGACAGGACTACAGTGAAGTGTGTCCCACCCAGTGGCATCAGCCCTTGGGCAGTGTCCAGTCCCACAGTGTCACACCTCCTTAGAGCCTCCTTCTCAGCACCCGAATAGCTCCCAGACGAAGAGACGGGACTGTCACTCTTCCCAGGTGGACAGGTGACTCCTGCGTGTGTTCGCAAAGAATGCCTGAACCTTGGGGCACCAAAGATGAATTTGACCCAGGCCTCAGAGAGCCAGCTTGCAGCTTGAGGAGGAGGCAGGTTGCAAGTCATTCATATGGCCGTAGACACTGTGTCACGCCACACCTTGCAACAACGGAATTGTGTTCTCAGGGCAGCATGGTGTAGTTATGGCCTCTGGCAGTCCCTCAGAAACCTTCCTGTCTGATTAGGGCACCCCGCTCTGGTTCTGCTGACTCACTGGACGAGCCTCGTCATGCTCCCTCCTGGGTCTTTACGGCCCTTGTATCATGAAGGGACCAGTTGCCACCTGATCTCTCAAGGTCCTGCAGACCTTTCCACATTGGTTTTGTGTGACGGATGACACGAATTCTCCCATCTCTGGGGGTCAGCTCCTCCCCTGCCAACCTCAGGTCCCCCTGGCATCTCTAGCCAGACCAGTACCATCTAATCAATGAACCTGGCGGGGGCTGAGTGGGTCAGCTCTGAGCCAGTCCCTGAAGGAAGCGAATTGTGTTGTCCAAGGCCTGGAAGTAACCATCCTCATGACTGCCCTTGGCCCAGGGCAACCTGTGACTGAGTGTCTGGTGATAAGACAGGGCCACTGTCTTGCCAGAGTCGATCATCCAGACCTTGGCCAGGCCAGTGTGGTCTTGCACAAAGAGGAGTGAGCTGCCCATCACCTTGTTGGTCCTGAAGAAGGGGAAGTTCGTCACAGCTTCACAAAGTTCTTCCAGGCATGCCACATACTTTCTCAGGATTTTGCAGTCTCCATTTACGAAGTCCCTCAACACCTTTGTCACCCGTTCCAGCGCCTGTGTCTTCTTGAAGTTGGTGACCCATTGGCTTCCTGGATGCCCTGAACGTGGAAGCCCAGAGTAGAGGTAGAGCTCATGGTTTCTCTCCATTGTATGTAGCAGGGCTTGGTGACCATACCCTGGGCATACTCCTTGGGTGTGGGGGCCCCAGGGTCCACAGTCACCATCTTCTCATACCTGGCCTTCTGAGGCCATTCCTCTTCTAAGTAGGTCAGAAGCCTTGAACTCCTGGGCTCAAGTGATCCTTCTGCCTCAGCCTCCAGAGTAACTGGGATGCAGACTCATTTTTTATTTTTGGTAGGGACGTGGTCTCATTATGTGGCCCAAACTGGTCTTATATCATTTAATCTTTATCACCTCCCTATGAGGTAGGCGTGAAGGGGGACACCAACAAATCAGAATTATCTTTTGGAGGGCGGGCCCTAGTTCCGGTTTTCCCCACTAGGTAAGTGCTCTAGGAAACCATCGATATCAGTGTACCAGCTACTGTTGTGGTGAGAGGCTGTGTTCGACTTCAGTGAATCTGTTTTGGAGATTCTTTCAACACGTTTGCCCATTTTATGATGGGTGATTTATGAGTGCCCCTGCCCACATGGTGCTGGATGTTCAGCGGTTTTGGACCCCAAACAGCATGACCTCTGTACCCCACCCTCCCTGTTTCCCCAGTCTCACCCGGAGTGACTTTTTTTGTTTCCCCAGGTGAAAAACTCCTCAAAGGGAAACGTTTTGCTGATGTAGAAGAAGTGAAACCAAAAATAGCAGGAGCACTAAAAGGCATCAAAACAAACAAGCTCCCAAATTGTTCTGAGCAGTGGAAAAAGCATCTCGATTGCCCCAAATGGAGAATACTTTGAAGGCGACTGGAGCTTAAACATGTAAGAATAAATACACATAAATTCCATTTTTGGGTCCCCCCTCATATTTTTATTCCCATTTTATGGGCAAAGAAACTGACACGTAGGGAGTCTCAATGGGGCTTCGATGGTCACCTGTCAACTAGAATTCGATTCTAATCGGGCTGTTGACTTCCAATTCTATCTTTACACCATTCATTGCTGGTCCTTCAGAAACGGAAGTACTCAAGTTCAGCAATTCCTTAGAGCAGTGCTGTCCCACAGAAAGTTTTCTGCAGTGATGGGAATGTCCTCTTCTGCTCTATCTGGTAGGATAACCATTAGCAACTTGAAATGTGGCTAGTGCAACCGAGTTTTACATCTTATTGGATTTTAATTAATTTAAATTTGGATGACTCATGTGGCTAGCGGTTACCATATTGGACAGTCCAGCCTCAGAGCCGATACAAGGAAATCCCAGGAACTTCTCATCAGCAGCACCCTCTCACACTCCTCCCATGCCAATGCCATGCTCCCATGGCCTGGAGTAAACTGTACATGGGATGCTCTTGGTAATGTGGCAAGTGTTTTGGGGGTTTCTGCAGGACAAGGCTGGATGGTCCTCTCCCTGGCAGTTCATCTTCCCAGCTCCCGTCTATTTTGTGGTTTCTGATCTTCAGTCTCTGGGAGTTCTGTTTTCAGCTCAGCTCTGCTGGCTTTTTCTCACCCTCCTAGGCAGACCTCACTTTGCTTCTCGTCCTCGAGGAAGTTTAGATGGTCACAGTCTCACGAGGCTCTGTCTCAGCCCTGTGGCCATAACGGGTGGTTCTGTGGCCTTCTGGGAGTAGCCGGTGCTTGGGTACACAGGCTCTTTTCACATTCTTGGCAGTTTGGGTGTCACGGTTTTTCTTTCTCTTTAAAGTATTCTTAAAGAAAACTGATTATAAAAGTAATGCACGTGGAAATTTTAGGAAAATGTAGCAAATAGGGAGAAAACATATGGAAGAAAATACAAACTGGGAGCCATAGTACTATTTAGACATATCACTTTTCATAATTTGAGCTTTTTTCCTTCCACAGGAAATGAAGGAAATTTGTGTTCTCAATTTTTATTTATCAGTAGATCTTGAATGTTTTGTCATCAAATACACTTCAAAGACATGGTTTTCTTTTTTTTATAATCAATATTTTTTATTATGATATTGTGAGGTACAGTTAAGGGTTAGGTATACAAATATGCTTCATTCAGGCACCCTTGTTGATAAGAGGTATCTCCTCATCCCCAGACAGATATTTATTACCGTTAATCCCATCTCCCCCCTCCATAGTTTCTCACTACTGTCAGTCATTTTCTTATAGTATTTCATTAAATGTTCAAGGTCCACTATATGAGTGCGAACATGTGATATTCAGATCTTCGTTTCTGTGAGAGGTCACTCAGTATTATAGACTCTAGTTTCATCCAGGTTGCTGCGAAATTCATGACTTTGTTCTTTTCTATGACTGCATAGTATTCCATCGTGTATATGTACCCCATTTTTTAAACCCAGTCCTCTTTTGATGGATAGCATGGTTGCTTCCAGGCTGTTGCTATTGTGAACAATGCTGCGATAAACATACGTGTGCAGGTATCTTTTTGATAGAGTGATTTGAGTTCTTCAGGGTATATTCCCAGTGGGGGGATTGTGGAGTCATATGGGAGGTTGATATTTAGAGCTTTTAGGAATTGCCACACTGCTTTCTACAGAGGTTGCACTAGTTTACACTCCCACCAACAGTGTAGAAGTGTTCCCTTTTCGCCACACCCCTCTCCAGCAACTGTTATTTTTTGAGTTATTGATAATTGCCATTCTGACTGGAGTTAGGTGGTATCTCAGTGTGGTTTTGATTTGCATCTCCCTGATGATTAGTGAGGTTGAACATTTCTTCATGTGTCTGTTGGCTGCTTGGATGTCTCCCTTTGAGAAGTGTCTGTTCATATCTTTTGCTCATTTTATAATGGGGTTATTTGTTTTTTTCTTTTCAGCATGTTTGAGTTCCTTGTAGATCCAAGATGTTAAACCTTTGTCAGACCTGGAGTTGGCAAGTACTTTTCCCCAGTCTGTAGGCTGTCTCCCTGCTCTCTTGATGGTTTCTTTGGCTTTGCAGAAGCTTGTCAGTTTGATGAGCTCCCACTTGCCTATCTTATCTCTTATGGCCTGTGGGTTTCGGGTTTTGTTCAGGAATTGGATGCCAGTTCCAATTTCCATGAGGGTATGTCCTTCATTTTCTAAGGTTCTTAAGGTTTGAGGTTTTTACATTTAGGTCTCTGATCCATTTGGAGTAAATTTTTGTATATGGGGATAGATAGTCCTGTTTCAATCTTCTGCATGTGGTCAGCCAGTTTTCCCAGCACCATTTACCGAATAGGTTCTCCTCTCCCCAGTGGCAGGTGGTGGAGACTTTGTCGAAGATGAGTTTGTTGAGAAATTGAGATTTTGCTTCTGGAATCTCAATTCTATTCCATTGGTCTATATGCCTGTTCCTATACCAATACCAAGCTGTTTTGATGATTGTAGCTTTATAGTAAAGTTTAAAGTCTGGTAATGTGATACTGCCTGCTTTGTTTTTTGTGCTGAGGATTGTTCTGGCTATTCTTGGTCATTTGTGTTTCCATATGAATTCATGTGTTGTTTTTTTCTAGGTCTGAGAAGAATGTTGCTGGTAATTTGATGGGTATTACATTAAATCTGTAGATTGCCTTAGGTAGGATGGACATCTTCACAATGTTGATTCTTCCAATCCATGAGCATGGGATATTTTTCCACTTGTTTGTGTCATCTTTGATTTCTTTGAGCAGTGTTTTTTAGTTTTCATTGTAGAGGTCTTTCACGTCTCTGGGTAGGAAGATGCCAAGGTATTTCATTTTTTTGTGGCTATTGTGAATGGAATTATGCTTTTTATTTGGGTTTCTGTTTGTTTATTATTGGTGTAAAGAAATGCGATTGTCTTTTGCACATTTATTTTATATCCTGAGACTTTGTCAAAGTCCTTTATCAGTGTAAGGAGGTTTTTGACAGATTCTCTTAGGTTTTCAAGGTACACAATCATGTCATCTGCAAAGAGAGATAACTTGACTTCCTCTTTTCCTATTTGGATACCCCTGATTGCCTTTTCTTCTCTGATTGCTCTAGCCAGGACTTCCAATACTATATTAAACAGGAGGGGTGAGAATGGGCATCCTTGTCTTGTTCCAGTTTTCAGGGGTAATGGTTCCAATTTTTGTCCAGTTAGGAGTATGCTGGTTGTAGGTTTCTCGTAGATGGCTTTTACTATTTTGAGGTATGTTCCCTGTATGCCTAGATGTTCGAGGGTTTTTATCAAGAAGGGGTGCTGGATTTTATCAAAAGCTTTGTCTACATCTAATGATATAATCATGTGGTTTTTGTTTTGACATCTGTTGATGTATTTAATTACATTTATGGTTTTATGAATGTTGAACCAGCCTTGCATCCCAGAAATGAAGCTTACTTGGTCATGATGGATGATTTTTGAAATGTGTTGTTGAATCCGGTTTGCTAGGATCTTGTTGAGAATTTTAGCATCTATGTTCATCAAAGATATTGGCCTGTAGTTCTCTTTCTTTGTTGGGTCTTTACCTGGCTTAGGTATCAATATGATGTTAGCTTTGTAAAATGATTTGGGGAGAGTTCCATCTTTTTCAATTGCCTGGAAAACCTTCAGTAGGATTGGTATCATCTCCTCCTTAAATGTCTTATAGAATTCTGCTGGAAAGCCATCTGGTCCAGGGCTTTTTTTAGTAGGTAGTTTTCTTATTACGTAGTCAATTTCCTTGATTGTTATTGGTCTATTTTGGGTCTCAATTTCTCCTTGTTCCAACCTAGGCAGGTTGTGTGATGTCAGAAAGTCCTCCATTTTCTTAAGGTTTTCAAGTTTGTTTCCATGCAAGTGTACATAGTATTCTCTGATGATCTTTTGTATTTCTTCAGGGTCAGATGTGTCTTCATCTTTTGTGTTTCTGATTGTGCTTATTTGGGTTTTTTCTCTCTTTTTCTTGGTCAGTCTAGGTAGGGGACCATCGATCTTATTTATCCTTTCAAAGAACCAGCTTTTTGTTTCATTGATTTTTTTGTACTATCTTTTTGTCTTCTATGTCCCGGATTTGGGCTTTTATTTTGGTGATCTGGATTCTTCTGCTGAAATTAGGGTTTATGTGGTCTTGCTTTTCCAGCTTCCTTAGGTGGCTTGTTAGGCTGTTAATTTGTGTTCCTTCCATTTTCTTCATGTGTGTTTGTAGAGATATAAATTCCCCTCTTACTACAGCTTTCATGGTGTCCCAGAGATTTTGGTAAGATGTTCCTTCATTTTCATTTGTTTCCAGGTATCTTTTGATCTCTGTTTTGATTTCATCATTGACCCAGGAGTTGTTTAGCATCATACTGTG
>NW_007246658.1:240660-241688 GCF_000164805.1 Carlito syrichta | reverse complement strand
TGTTGATGTCAATGTTTATTTTTATTCCACTGTGGTCCGAGAAGGTGCATGGTAGAATTTTGGTCATTTTAAATTTGCTTATGCTTGATTTATGGCCGAGTATGTGGTTGATCTTAGAATATGTTACATGTGGTGATGAGTAGAATGTGTATTCTGTGGTCTTTGCATGGAGTGTTCTGTAGGTATCGATTAAGTTCATTTGGTCAAGGGTCACATTGAGGTTCCGGATCTCATTGCTGATTTTTTGTCTTGATGATCTGTCTAGAGTTGTGAGTGGGGTGTTAAAGTCCCCAGTTATGATGGCGTTAGAGTCAATATCTCTCTTTAGTTTTCCTAGAAGCTGCTTTATGAATGTTGGCACTCCTATGTTGGATGCATATATGTTTAGGATAGATATTTCTTGTTGATGGAGTGAACCTTTTATCATTATGTAGTGGTCCTCTGTATCTTTTTTAATTTTTGATAGCTTAAATGGTATTTTGTCTGAAATTAGGATCGCGACTTCTCCTTTCTTTTGAGTTCCATTCGCCTGAAAATTTGTTTCCCATCCTCTTACTTTGAGTCTGTGCATGTCCTTTCTAGTGAGATGGGTCTCTTGAAGGCAGTATATTGTTGCCTGGTGGTATTTTATCCATTTTTCCATTCTGTGTCTTTTCAGTGGTGCATTTAGTCCTTTCACATTCAGGCTAATTATTGAAATGTGAGAGTTCGTCCCTATCATAGAGTTCTTATAGAGTTGTTGTTCTTCCACTTGGTTTTTTGTCTTTCTTTTGGTTTTGGGATTGGTTCATGTGTATTTTATTCTTTTTCCCATACTCTTGTGAAGAACGTTTTTTCCTTTTCTTCTGTGTTTAGTACTTTCTTAAGTGTTTCATGTAGAGGTGGTCTGGTGATGGTGTAAGTTCTTAGGGATTGGATATCTGGGAAAGATTTTAATTCTCCCTCGCTGATGACGCTTAATCTGGCTGGGTAGGTTATTCTTGGTTGAAATTGTTTATCTTTTAGGACATTGAAGATAGGGCTCCAAG
>NW_007246658.1:237148-240442 GCF_000164805.1 Carlito syrichta | reverse complement strand
CAGTAATCGCTCATCTCTTGAAGGTTTTGTTCTGTCTTTTTGAGCTTGTTTTCTGTGTTTTTAACAGTTTGGGTTAGTTCTATATTTTGGTCCTCAAGCTCTGAGATTCTTTCTTCTGCTTGGGTAATTCTGCTTTCCATGCTTATCAGTTTGTTATTTATTTCATTCACAGTATTTTTTTATTACTGTTATCTCAGTTATCATCTCCTTCCTAGTTTCTTCTTGTCTCTCCTCAATTCTTTTTAATCTCTCCATTAATGTCTTGATATCTAGGTTTGTAGTTTGAGACCAGTCATTCTGGGGGCTCTTCATTGTTTGCATTACGAAGTCAGTTTTCTCAGTGTCTGCCCTCCCTGGGGTCTGGGAGAGGCCTGTATTCTTCTTTTGGTTTTTCTCCATTTGTGTAGATTTTTCTCTCTCTCCCCCTTTTCCTCCCTGTCTTTAATTCTGTTTTTCAGGGAAGGTGGAGTTGCTTTTGCTTCACTTGTGCAATCTCTTGTTCTTCCTTATGAGGATCCTCTGGCTTTGTTCACTTTTCAGGCTGGAGTGTAGGCTGCAGGTGTACTTTTTGCAGTTTTGAGGTTTAATTGAGGGGGAAGCTGTGATTCAGAATCTATATGCTGATTCCAGCATCCACCAACCGGTGTATGAGCCCACTGGAACCTATTTCCCATTGCCTTACAATCTGTCTGTGCAGCGGTATGTAGGTTTTGTCCCTGGAACAAAAGGAGGTACAAAAGAGGAAAATAATGGAGGAAGTGGGGGTCAATAGCAAGTTAAAAAGAGAGAAGAGTGAGAGGGAAAACAGACATACATACCAACTAACAGGTGAAAAAGAGACACAAGGCTGGAGAGAAGTGAAAAAAACACGCAAGCAAAATTCCCTAAAGAATACTGGTAGCTACACAAAGACAGACCAATAAAATCACGCCTTCTGATGCATTTTGCCTAACACAAACAGATAGCGTAAGTCAAAAAACAAGCAAAAGTGAGCAAAACAGTCAAAATGATAAAATCAAAAGTCAAAATAAGAAATCAGACTAGCTCTGGAATCTTTCCTGAGTGTCTAATGTCTCTTCAGCTCTGATCTCCAGCCTCTCCCCTTTGTTTTCATTGCAGACAGCTAAATTTGCTCACAGCTTGGATTTTCTTTTAGCCTGCTGCCTGGGAGGTCTGCGACGCTTAGTTGCCTTTATCATCTGATTCAGCGTAGGGGCGGGGCTTTGTCTCCTGTTTAGCGACGTTACCTTAGGAACCGAGGCAGATGCTGCACATAGGTGGGCTGGGCAATGCAAATCTCTGCCTGGAGAATGGCCAAGGTGGCAGCTTCTCTTTCATGAGTACTTTCTCTCGCCTGTCTGGGTCCCTGGGCGATCCACTACGATGGACTGTGGTCGTGTGGGAGGCACCGGGGATCAACTGCACAGCTGGGTGCTGGATCTGGGGTGTCACCAGTGGGCTGGGGTGGAGGAGGGAGTTGGGAGTTCCCTCCTCTGGAGCCGAGTGCCTCCGATCTGCACCTCCTTAAGATATCCTGTTCCCTTACACAAGCATGGGGTCGCGCGCTGAATGCCTCAGCCAGGGTGGGCCCAGAGCTCCAGAGCTCCAAAGCTCCAAAGGGTAGGCGGTGAGTGGCGAGAGTGGCCCTGGGCCGCTCACAGGGTACTTCAGCCAGAAATGGAATCAGTATCTCTGAGGGGTGGGCACCCAGAGCCTCCCTGGGTGACCGGTGGCTTGGTGCTGGGTGCTAGGTGAGATGATGTAGGCAGGAGAAATATTTATGCCTCTTCTGGGGAGTAACCTGGGGGCCCAGCAGCAAACCTGGTATTTTTGACCAGCCAAGAAGTAGTTCATCCATTACACCTACCATGTCTGCACTATAGAAGCCCTATCCCCAGGGCTAGGGTGAAGGAACAAAAAGAGGTTCACCTGGTTCTGACCACTGAGTTTTAGTGAATAGACTTTGTTTCAGGACCATGAATGTCAGTGCCGGGTTTGATCAACCTTCAACAAGTAGTAAGAAAAGGAGAAATCCTAGAGAGCACAGGTAGTTACACGTGTTCCTTGGTAATTCAGTCCGGCCTGGGCACCCAGGCTGCCATCTCACCTTAGATATCCTGATTCCATTGTTTTATTTAAATGTCCCCTGATCTAGTGATGGCCCAGTTGCTTCCCAGGGTTTATGGGGCCAAGATCCTTTCCTGAGATCTATAACTCTTAATGATTTCTTGGGTCCACACCTACATTTTCCACACGTTTCTAGCGCCACCGAAATATTGGCTAGGAATGGAGTCTACATTCCATCAATTGCCTCTCACATCTGTACCACACATGGCAGGATTCTGTGGATCAGAATCTTCTGGGATCCTTTTCAGAATACCTACGGCCAGGCCCTACCCTGGACCTGGGATTAGATTTCTAGAGAATGAGGCAGAATGTTTGGCATGTCTAGTTTGAAACAATTCCTTGACAACGATGCTGCCACTCTCCTCCAAAGAGCCTACGTTTACAAGGTGTTTTATGTTACATCTGTCACCTTGGTTGATCCTTGCAAAGGGCAAGACAGGTGTTATTACCTGTTTCACCGCAAACAAAACTGAAACACACAGGGCTTAAGTGACTGGCTTTTAAATCTCAGAGCTGCATTTAAACCAAGAATGTCTGATTCCTCTAGAAACCATTCAGCAGGTACCTTTCTGTGAAGACCTCAAGGGTACTCCCTTCACGGTGGCATCCCTGGGGCTGGCACTGGGGTAACTGGCAGATGTTTTGTCGAACTGTGTCATAGCTCAATGGACCAGAGGGTCTGGGACAGAGAAGCTCTGGAGCTTGGACTGAACCTCCTGCTGTGTTCACAGGGACACTTTCCTATCTGATTAGCTTGCAAGTTTCAGCTGAACTTGGGTTGTGAAGGTGACACCTCCTCTGATGGGAACACTGGAGCCATTAGGATGCACAGCACACCTCCAAAAGCAACAGCTAGACTCCACTTCTCCAGAATGAAGGCTGGTAGTAAAAGACAACAGAACTGGGCTTGGTGGCTCAGCCTGTATCCCAGCATTTTGGGAGGCTGAGGCGAGTGGATTGCCTGAGTCCGTGTGTGCAAGACCAGCCTGGGCAACTTGGCTCTACAACAAATTAAAAAAAAAAATTAGCTGGGCATGGTAGCATGTGCCTGTAGTTCTGGCTACTTGGAAGGCTGAGGCAGAAGGATTGCCGGAGCCCAGCAAGTCGACGCTGGGGTGGCTGTGAATGTGCCACTGCACTCCAGCCTGGGCAACAGAGTGAGACTCC
>NW_007246658.1:205322-237082 GCF_000164805.1 Carlito syrichta | reverse complement strand
ACCTGCCCAGGCGGGTCTCGAACCCGCGGGCTCAGGCAATCCACTCACCTCAGCCTCCCAAAGGCGCGGGATTACAGGCTGAGCCACCAATCCTGGCATCCTTTTGTAAAGAAGGTACAAGGGGATATTTGGAGTAAAATACTTGATTCTTAGCCAACAAGAATAGTGAATGCTAACTAGATATCTCCCCTGTCTTAGAACACTTTGATGATAAAGATATCACAATCTCCCCATACTGGAGGAGACAAGTGAAGATTCCTGAAAGAACTAGAAACTGACCTTCCATATGACCCAGCAATTCCCCTATTGAGACTATACCTGGAGGAACTCAAATCATTCTACCAAAAAGATACCTGCACACGTATGTTTGTTGCAGCTCAATTCACAATAGGAAAAACATGGAACCAACCATGCTGCCTATCGAAGCTGGACTGGATTAAAAAAGATATGGTACATATACACAATGGACTATTATGCAGCCATAAAGAAGGACAACTATATGAACTTCACAGCAACTTGGATGGATTTGGAGTTGATCATACTCAATGATTTATCACAGAAACAAAGAACAGAGTTCCATATGTTCTCACTCATAAACGGACCTTGAACGATTATAATGCTATAAGAAAGCAATTGGCAGTAGTGGGAAACTGTTAGGGGAGGGGGTTGGGAATGGCAGTTGAGGGAAACTGTCAGGGGAGGGAGGGGCAGACCTCATCAACAAGGGTACCTGCGTGATCAATGTTTGTATACCTAACTCTGAAATGTACTCCACATTTTTATAATAAAAAATTTTTTAAAAAGAGTTAAAAGAGACCTCGGAGATGCCCTCGTCAGCTCCCTTGATATTCAGCCCAAAAGGCAAGCTTAGATTGGAGAAGAAACTTGTCTAGAGTTGCTGAGTGCATAAGTGGCAGCCACAGAAACAGAACCCAGGACTCCTTCTGCTCATCATAGCACCTTGCAGCTTCCCGGAGCTCCAGATGCCTGGGACGGTGAGGATATCTGCTCTTAATCCATCCACATCATCTCCAGTACATGGGACCCAGGATGCAAAGCAGAACTAGGCCTTTTGTGACTTCTAATGGCAAGTTTTCAGTCTTGAACTTCTTTTGAATCCTATCTTTCTTCCTTTGAGTAGAGGATAAGCTATGTTTTAAAATAAGATGTCTGCACTGGCCTGGTGAGCTCTGAGTGCTTGGAGATGCTCCCAAACTGCTCTCCCTGCCATGTAGCTCAAATGACTTGTGTGTGTAAGGTCCTCACGTTCTCAGTTAGAATGTAAAGCAATAAGCTAGTGCTAACCATAGATATACAACTTCCGATTTTGTTTTCCTGATGAGTTTGAATCACCAAGCAGATCTGTTGGTAGGGAGAGAGGGCAGGTAAGTTTGATGGCCGGAGGTCGATTGAGAAAGATGTGAGCAGTGAACATTGCCTGGAGAGACATGTTAAGTTGGGAATTTCATGGGCCATCAGGCCCAATATAAGGTACCAAAAGCCTAAAGAGAAAGGCGGGAGAGAGACCCAACAACGAACAGGAGGGCTGGAAGTAGCATTAAAGACTGCTACTGCCCAGTCCAAGATTTTCCTGGAATTTATCCCTGCTGTCATCCTAGGCTAAACCCATGACATTTCCCACCAGATATGATGGCCATTAGGCTTTCTGATTAAGGGTCAGAGACTCCGATTCTTCTTTGGTCTAAGAGTGCATCTGCCATGTCTGTGTAGTGAGACCCTAATATCAAACAGAGCTACTCTCCAGAAGGACCCTCTGAGGACTTCTGGCCAAGTCCCTTCACTGGCCAGGTGAGGTCCTGAGAGTCTGTGGGACTTGTTCCAGCCAGCCAGTGGGGCACTGAGCCTGGGACCCTGTTGCCCTGAATTCTATCTTTCTCTTCGATAACAGACCCTGAAAAGTTTTTACAAACCTTTGCTTATGGATTATGGTTGGGACTTGAAGCCCTGGCTTTGGCTTCCAGATTCCATTAATTGACAGGCAATAGGGCAAGACGGAGACTTCTCAAACCTTGCTTGGGTTAAACAATCGGCTGTGCTCAAAAAGTGTCTTCACTCTAAATGAATGAGTATTTCCCAGTTAGGTGCATTACCTGGCAAGCCAAAGTCGTGTGTGAGCAAAGAGAAGGAAGAAGGAAAAAGTGGTTGTGCTTTGCAAATTTGATGAGGATAAAGATGATATTTACAGCTTCCTTTCCCAGAAGGAGTTCTCAAGGAGTGGGATGTCCTGCTCAGAGACAGGGCTCAACCCGTCCGCTCATCCTCATGCCCGATCATCCAGCAGCTTTGATAGAGGCCAACAATAATAATTTACATTTACGGAGCACACTCTGCCAAGAAACTCAAAAACATATTATAAATGTCATGTGCTATGACAGGCACTATTATCCTGCAAGAGATATGGCAACAAATCATCCAATAATTAATTTACAAATACCAGAAAACCTGAGGGTCCTGGATGAAAACCAACGTGACCGTGCAGGGAACCAATCGCATGAAACCCATTTAATTTCCTCCAATGTCAGAATGACAGGTCTGGAAGATAAGGCGAAAGCAATAGACGTAAAATATCCTGACTTCAGTAAGCCCTTTAGCTCTGTTCCATATGATGTCCTCATAAACATGCTATGAAAATATGGTGTTGGCTCTGCTATTATTATTTAGTCTTTGATTTATCGTAAGTTCCATTTCCCTAAAGGATTTGAGAGGAGTGCTTGGCAAAAAAATATCTGCCACTTGGGAGAGTCCTGGAAGCGCCTTGCTCAGGACCCAGGTCTGGAATTAGTCTTGTTCAGTAATATGATTACAGAGATAACTCATGGTGACACAGCACTTCCACATTAACCAAACGCTGAGAGTTGGGGCTCATATCCAGGTCTTTGGAGTCTAAATTCAGGTCATTTCCTGTTCTCTCGTGACTGGCTTGACAGGAGCTAGCTAGTCACTCAACTATTCCCAAGGAACGATAGTTTTCCCAGGACTGAGATGAGGAGGTTTAGGACAGTCATGTGTATCGTGGAGGTTGGGGGAAGCTGGTTTCCCGATGAGAGCCCCCAGCCCTGTGGTCTCCTGGCTCTTTCCAGGAGGTGTCCCTGGGTAGAGTCAAACAGCTGTGGGTGGGCCTGCCAGTGAGCCTCACGGCAGAGGTGATGCTGGGAGTTTGGTTTAGGTGAGGGCAGAGTGACTAAGGTAGAGAAAGTTCTCCATTCTCAGGGATTTGGGTGAAGATGGGGGATTTTACCACTCCCTGAGGGACCCTCAGTGCTGTTGTACGTGTTGCCAAATACATATCGTCCCCAGAAATGCTGTTTGAGCCTGCTGACCAGTGGTACAGGGAGATGATGGCCATTCTGTGCTGTGGCACACCCAAGTCTTTAGACTTGATGCATATATTAGGAGATACATGGAGCCGCGATGCTTCCTTCTCCCACTGCAGAGAAGGGTTTGGTAATTGCCCGATGGCTCATTCACCGCCAGCCCACCAGGAGGCAAAAAACCACCACCTCTTTGATGCCTATTGGTTTAAGAGACTCTAAATAGTCCAAAACTTCCTGAGTGTCCAGGGAACATATAATCATGAGTATAAAAAGAAAACTCATTACCCACTTCAGGGAATTTAATAAACAACTAGAACAGACGGCTTTTACTGAGGTAGAACAAAATAATGAGGAAGTAAGCACTCTCAAGGAAAACTAGAGAGCAGCGCCGATTCTATTAAACAACAAAAAGCGATTTCTTCACATCAAATTTGTCAATAGGCAAACCGTAAGAGACTGGTCATTGCTGGGAACTAAATCAGTGTTCGGGATAATCATACAGGAGAAGTAGCTTGCAAGCAAAGTGAAAACACAGAGTAAAAAGACATGGCGCCCATGAGCAAAACACCAAGAAATGTAACCAAGAAGTCAGAAATGAAAAAGCCAGGGGTTCTAAGAAGGTATGTGGAGAGATATGGTTAAAGAAGTAATACAAGAAACTTTTCCTGACTGAAAGAAGACACCGTCTCGTGTGTGGCAGAACTCAACAAGCAGCCCAGTGTTGTCAAAAACAGACACACCCTAGTCATAGTTGACATAGTGGAGTTCCAGAGAAAGAGAGAACATTTTATAGGCCATTGATGGAAAAAATGGGTCATTTATACAAAAGGCTTTCAGATTTATTTGCAGAACTGAAAACCAGAAGACTGTGGTACAGTATTTACCAACACTGAAAGAAAAGGATTATGGTCTAACAACTCTAAGCCCAGTCATGGGAATGATCCTTCCGCAAGGCATTTTTGGACACACACGGCATCAGTGAACACTCCACCCACAGTCTACATGCAAGGTCAAAAATGGAAAGGGACTTTGCAGATTACAGTAGCCACCCCCCATCAATCATTGTAATTGTTTCCTTTGTGAGCATGTGCGTGCTCCTGGTGAGATAAGGGCAGGGAGTCCTAAGAGTGGGGAACAGAGAGGACATTGGCGAGGTTGTTGAAACCGTTAGATTGACTGCAGAAGACTGTGGTGCTTATTTGCATTTAGAAATGTGTACTGAAGAGTTGTGTGGCCATAATAAACATAATCTCAGGTTTGTACGGGGGGGCCCCAGGCAAACACATTTGGCTGCAGTGGAATTTCATGATGGGAGAAATATGACGGGGTGCTGGATGAATAGGGTTCCCAGGCTTAGCAAATGAAAATACAGGATACAGCTGGGCTCGGTGGCTCAGCCTGTAATCCCAGCACTTTGGGAGGCCGAGGCGAGTGGATTGCCTGAGCCTGCGGGTTCAAGACCTGCCCAAGCAACTTGGTGAGACCCTGTCTCTACAATAAATCAAAAATTAGCTGGGCGTGGTAGCATGAGCCTGTAGTTCCAGCTACTTGGAAGGCTGAGGTGGAAGGATTGCCGGAGCCCAGCAGGGCGAGGCTGCGGTGGCTCGGAGTGTGCCACTGCACTCCAGTCTGGGTGACAGAGTGAGACTCCAACTCAAAATAAATAAATAAATAAAAAAAATACAGGATACCCAGTTAAATTTGAATTTCAGGTAGACAATGAAGATCTCTACCTCCATCTACATCCATATCTATATTTATCAACATCCATGTATCTGTGTTCTCTCTCTCTTTCTCCTTTGTATAATAAGCATTCCTAACTGGTATATGGGCATCCTGTATTTTACCTGGCAACGGTATTCTCACTGCAACCTGGTACTGCAGAGAGCTACATTCTTCAGAAAATTTGGGACGTCAGCTATAGATAGATACTTAAGACTAGAGTTTCAATGAGAAGAAAAAAAGGGAAAACTTGAAGTGAAACATGGGGTCAGTGCCAAAGTGGGGGTCAGAGAAAGAGCGGTTCCTGAGAGTCAGCTTGTCCTTTTCTAGGTTTAAAACAGATTTGTGGCATTTAAAATCTAATGGGGGTGGGGTGGGGTGGGATTGGCAGTAGTGGGAAACTGCCAGGAGAGTGGGGGCACACTTTATCAGCAAGGGTACCTGCATGATGAACAGTTGTATACCTAACCTTGAATTGTACCCCACATCTTTACAATTAAAAATTAAGAAAATCTAATCATGAAGACTGTGTGTATGTGTGTGATAATGAGCTAATTTTCACTGAGCATTTACCATGTGTCAGCCACTAGGCTAAACACGTTAGCTCGTTTATTCTCCAAAAGAATGACCTCCATTTTATAGAGGGGGACATGAAGGTACAGAGAGCTCAAGTAACTTGCTGAAGGTCACACAGCCAGCAAGTGGCAGCGTCAGGACTTGAACTCAGGTTTGGCTGACCCCGGGAGCTGCACTATCGCCCTCTATGTCATCCTACACAATCAAGTGCTTCAAGCAAAACACAAAAACAAAGCACGGTGCTTGCCGACCCTGTCTGCAGGCATCAAGGCAGTCAGGGCGGGGGCCAGGCTGACCACAGAAGTCTTCCTGGAAAAGGAGACTTGGAAACTGGGTTCTCACTGATGGATTTGGAACTGGGAACAGCGAGAACATCCACTGGGGCTAGTGGAAGGAGGAGGTTGGCTAGGTGGGCGGTGAGGGCTGGGGTGGGGTGGACTGTGAAGGGTGCCCCACACACCAGAGAAGATAAGGAGTTGAGTCAGCCTAGCAGGGGAGCATGTCTGTGTCCGGCGAGGCATCCAGAGTGATCAGGAGAGAGGCTCAGCATGGGCTGATGAGGAGGACAGAGGCCACGGTATGGGTGAGAGGATAGGCGAATGGCCGTGGGTTTAAGGTGGGTGATGCACAGGCTGGAGGTGGAGGCGGAGTGGGGGAGTTGCAGCAATGTTTAGGAGGTAAGTAGAGGACTTAAGAGGTGGAACTTGACGTGACGTGGGGAGAGGCTGATGGGAGTGTGTCTGCAGGATCCCCTGGCAGTGGCCCCTGGTACGCTGGCTGGGGTGGGGACAAAAGGAAGGAGTCTTGTTGGCCACAGCTACTGCCCCCAGGAGAGGAGGGGACTGACGGTGCCTCTTCCCGTGTGGGGCCCTGGTTGGAAACAGGTGGCCCTGGTTGGAAACAGAGATGCACACCCTTGCGACTGCGCTTACAGCAGTGACAGGCAGTGACAGGAGGGCTCTGTGTGCCTTGCCAGCAGACTGTGAGTGGATCTCCCAGAGGGGCTTCTCTGCTCCCAGGGTGGAGCAGAGCCCACAGAGACCTCACCTGGGGAAGGGATAGGCTTAGCGCTGGCTGCCTTTGAGGACAGCGCGTTTGATGATGTGGCTTTTAGGCAGTGTCTACCCCCCATGCTGGCTTTGCATGAAAACCACACAGCCCTCTGGATCACCCACCACCACAGCCCAGGTGCCGTCCCCAGCCCTGACCGTGGGCAAGCCAAGCTGTCGCTGTGCAAGGCGGCTGAAATAAAATGTGTAATTGTGCTCCAAGGTACCCTAATTGTTTATTAATTATGCCATAAATCATAGTGACACCTGTGTTTGTGTTCCTGTTAATTCAGTCTCATGAGGCGCGGGATGGAAGTACATCATGCTTTCTTGAGATGCACACAGGGCAAAGAATAACTGGGCCCTGCACTGTGGGACGGACGTCCCTGAATTGGGAAGGGGACGTCAGGGCTCCTGGCGCTTCTCTGGGTCGGCCAGCCGCGGTTGCATTCCATCCACCTCTGGTCGAGACCACAACTGGGGCCTTGACAGGGTCGGAGTGGGTGAGGTCCTCCACTTTGTCCATTCCATTTCGTCTTCCCAGAAGCCCTGAAGAGAGTGGTTCCTGCATTCCTTTTATAAGGGAGGCTCCAAGATTCAGAGATTTAATACAAGTGCCAAGGTCACACAGCCAGTGAAGTGGGCGTGTTGGAGTTTGGACCTGGGTTGGCTCGATTCCGGATGACGTAGTCCCTGGGGGAAGAGTCAGACAACAGCCTGGGGAACTTTCCTGCTAATCTCTGATGCCTCACATGTATCTTCTAGACTTATCCAAGGAAGGGCAAGCTGTTTTCTAAATGATAATATGCCTCCTGTTTCTTGAGGATCATGTCTAAAATGGAAAAATGTTCCGGCCGGGGTGTCCCGGTGTCTTGCCGCTAAGACTGGCGACGGCTGGAGTCCCCCTCTAACTGACCTCCATTCCAGACAGTCACCCGTTCCTGTCCCTGGGAGCCTCTTTCTGCCCACATCTGTTGGCAGCCATCAGCGACCCAGCGCCTGGCCCTGGAGAGTGCACGATTGCTCCAGATGGCTGATGGAACTTTATTGCCACCATCTTTCTTAACGTGGCTATTCAGAAGCCCCGTCTGGAAGCTTGGCTTCTGTGGTGGTTTGTGAACAGGGTCGCTGCTGCCTGACCCTCTCTTCTGGGCCCGAGAGCGCACTTCTGTGGGTGCTATGAACTGGCTCTTGAGAAGTCGAGTAATGCCACAAAACTCAGTGTGGGGGTAATAATTTTCCCCTGGGTCAAGACCAGGACTTTGAAGAGAGGAAGGAGTGCCCTAGGCAGTGGTTGGGTGAGTCTCTCTGCTCTGGGTCCTGAGCATGGTGGAATAAGGGGGTGGGCCAGGGGGAGGGCAGGGGCTGGGGGTGGTAAGAGACTTCCCCAGGTGCTCCTAGCCAGCCTGCTTATCCCTCAGGTCTCAGCCTCAAGTGTCCTTCCTGACCAGCCAACCCTGGTCTTTTCTGTCTTCTGCAATCTGTTATTTTCCTTCCAAGCACTTTTCTTCATTTGTGATGATAAACTTGCTCATGTTTCATATCTCTCTCAGACACTAGACTCTGCAGGGGTGATGTTTGTTCTGTTCAGCACTACCCCAGGTGTCAGCACAGTGCCTGGCACGTAGTAAGTACCCACTGAATGTTCATGAAATTAACAAACAAACAAATGAGCATTATTACTGAGTTACGGTCACTCTCTCCTCAAGAACAATTTTCTCAGGCTCTACCGGTAGAATGTCTCATTATGTGCTGGCTAGTAGGTGATTTAAGATGGAAAGGAAGGAGGAAGGACATTAAGATGCTTTCAGAGACAAACAAAGTCGTTAGATTCTGGGCCTTGAAGCCTGAGGCTAGGATGTCCAGCTCTGTGCCTGGCACACAGCAGGCACTGAACACATTTCACAATAAGCCAAGGAAGTCAAAGAATTTCTTTACTCTTTGCGGATGGTAAAGTAAGCGAGTCTATGGGAGAGAGAACTGCCCGTACCTGTCAGAGAAAGGGGCGGGGATGTGGCATTCTCTCCACCATGCTCATGAGGTAATTTCACCACAGTAAGAGGTGGGCCTTGCACTTTCCAGCCCTCCTTCTCTTCCAGCGAAAGGGACTTGCCAATGGCTTAGCACCTGCTGGCAGAGAGGCTGTGAGGTGCCAGGACATCTCTCTGGGCTCTGGGTGTGGGACATTACAGGGAGGACATTACTGGTCAGGACCAGGGCATGGACAAGGGAAGCCAGAATCTTGGAGGAGCCACCAGGAGCACCACTCTCCATCAAGAAAAGGAGCTCACGGGGAGTTTTGAGAGGCAGAAGTACCTCCTTCTGCCCTCTCCACCCCTGGTTCATTCTTCCACTGGGGTCAGCTGTCTTGAGTGGTCAGGGAGTCCAAGGAACATAGCCAGGGGTGTTGAAGAAACTGCCCAGCGGGATGTGTGGGCTTCCCGAGAAGCTTGGCTGTGTTTTCTGGATAATGTCTGTTGTATTCAATGCCTGTGGCTGTCATGGGGTCAGGGGAGAACTCATGAGGAGGCCTGGAACTTGATCTGGACCCTGAGAGCAGGCTGGACTAGCAGAAGGGCAGAGGAGCTTGGGGGCAGACTGTGAGGACAGGGTGGAGTCGTGGAGTACGGGGGCTCAGGGGAAAAGAGACAGAGAAGATTCTTCAAGAGGAAGCCTACCTGTGCCCAAGGAAGAGCTGTGGAGCTGGACTGTGCATCTAGGAGCCTAGGACTAAGCAATTCTCTCTACAGGCTGGGAATGGCAGGATCACACAGATGAGGCTATGAAGGTGGCACTGAGGACTGAGAGGGGTAAGGAGGTGGTGACAGCCTCTAGCCAGGAGAACAAGCTCTATGCACCCTGCAGAGAGAACCGGGAGTTGTGAACTAAGGCCACAGATTTGAAAGCCACAAAAGTCCCTACAACGGAGTATTAAACCCCAGGGTCATGAAAACGTAGGACAGATGTTGCAATCATTAGAATTCATTAAGGATTTGCTGAGCTTTGTCAAAGTAACCTCATATTTTGGTCAGAGCGCCTGGTGCAATTGTCCAGGTAGATAGATCTGGGGAGATGGCATACCTATGGGAGCCTGACTTGGGCAAGTGAGAGACTTTGCAGTGTCGCTCTGCGATGAAAATGACAAAATGTGTGTTGCACATAATCACAGCATTGGGGGAGTCATAATGGTGGAAGTGGGACTGGAGTCAATGTTAAGGGTCTCTAGAGAGTGTGAACATCTAATATGTCAACTACATGGGTTCACTTTTGACGGGGAAAGGGAACGCGTCAGCTGAGTCCTCTGGGAAGCAGACACTGAGATGGAGTTAGGAGGGCAAAAGATTTACTGGGGAGGAGTATTTGTGAAAGGAAAAAGGCGGAGGCAGTAGGATTGGGCATGGGGAGTTGTGAAACCACAATACAGATCCGTCAGAGTCTTTTCAGTCCAAGGGGGAGCTTTGGAGCAAATACAGACCATTAGAAGAGTCCTGGGTTGGGTGGAAATGACCAGCTCCTTATACTATGCTTTGTACAGTGCTCAGTCATTGGCCAGGATGACTTTGGCTCAAAAGCTAAAGTGGTCTTGAGGGACACAACAGCTGTAGGTTGTCAGGTAACCACACTCTTGCTGGGGGACCAGCAAACCCTTCCCCAAGTGAGTATCTGAGTAGCACATGTCTGTGTCTGGCACAGGACACTGGTAATACCAGTATGCTATGCTGGTATGCTATGCAGTATGCTATGCAGTAGGCTATGCTAGTACAGCAGGAAAAAAAAACAGAATTGCCCCTTGGAAAACAGGACATCTGTTTTCCACTCTTTTCATCTGGTCAGAGGATTTTTATCGATTTCAGAGGTGGACTCAATCTTATTCTCTCCTGGTCCTATTCTGCTAATTTTTTTCTTTAAACAATTGCTTATCTGACCACATATTTTGACCAGACCTTGTCTTCAATAAAATAACTAACATTCACTGACCACTTATGTACCTGGCATGAGCAGAGACTTTACATGAATTCATTCATTTAATTCCAACAATCTCTTGAGGAGGATACCATTATCATAGTTATTGTAGATTTTATACTTATATACTTTTTATAATTATATACTTATATAGTATGTTACATATATTTAGAAATAATATATAATAATATATAACATAATATAAGTGTATATAGAATAACTGTATAGTCATATAATTATGCAGATATTGTAATATTACTCACTTTGCAGGTGAGGAAGCATGCACAGGGAGGTTATGTGACTTGTTCAAGTCACATCATATAAGTGGCAGAGCTAGGTTTAAACCAAGAGGTTTGATTCCATAGACAAAACTTGTGGAATTTTGAGCTAGCAGAGGCTATGGAGATTGAAATTTTATTGAGATCCTAAGAAGTTGCATAAAACTTTCCTATAGCCACGTAGAAGGTTAGGACTAGTGCTCACCTCCTTGACTCCTTAGCTGGGTTTCTTTAATGTAGCATGCCTCAGGTAAGCTTGCTGAATTTGTAGATAATACAAAGTTGGAAAGAAGAATTCTACAACTGAAGATGCAATAGTGATTCAAAGTGATTTTGATAGGCTGGAAACTTCTATACTTAGGTTTAAAGACATCCATTGTTTGAGTGCCAGGTGGAAGACCTTGGCTGAATACAGTTTATTGGTAATAAGATCAATCAGAGGTGACAGGAGGTGAGAATGAGGGGACACCATTTTAGGCTGTATTGCTAAGATGCGATTCAGATCACAGGACATGAGGGTCCTCCCTGTGAATCCCTTCACTGATACCTGGGAAGTCAAGTGCCAAGCTTTCTTCTGGCCACCAGGTTTTAACAAGGAAGGAGATCAGGTCAAGAACTCCCAGAGAAGGGTGCCCTGAGGACGTGGGCTCTAAACTGTTGCATGAAGAGGGTCTGGAGGTGCTGGAGACTCAGTGGAACTAAGGACAGGTGCATTAGACATTCAGCCCACACTTCTGCTCTCTCAGAATTTCCAGGGGCCAGGCTACCTATGGCTCATCCTCAGAAACCCTGCAGGGCCTGAGTCTGAGCTCACATCCTTGTGTGCAGACTTGTTAGCTGAAATGCACCAGGAAGTTTAATCAAGTTCAAGAAAGCACTCAATACTCCACTGTCTCTCCCCCTCTTCCCTGGACCCGTTTTCTCTTCTATCTGATGATCTTTTGTTTTGTTGTCATTCAGAGTAATGGCAGAGCCCACAGGGGCTCGACAGAGCATACCCAAAGCCTCTCTTGGAAACCTCAAATATGAGGGGGAAGGGCCAGGAATTCTCAAGTAAGGATGAGGCAAGAGCCTGTGGATTTGGATCGCCCTTGAAGGGGAATGTCTTCTTAAAACTCTGTCCTACTTCGGCTGCAGGACATGGTCTTGCCTGGTTTGGGGGACCAGACTGAACCCAGTGAGACAGTGAACATACAGCGTAAATAGAATTTTGGGGGAGGGCGGGCAGGATGCAATCAGTTGGGAGGTGTGGGTGGGGTCTTCAACTTGAAACGTTTCTTAGCAGTTAGGAGCTAGAGGGACGGGGACAGATGTGGAGAGTGTTACTGGCACACAGGTGGGAGTCAAAACTGACCATCCAAGGAGGTAGGCTTTCCTTGCTCAACGTGTAGTCTGTTGACCCACAGCATTGGCATCACCTAGTTAGAAAAGTAGAATCTTGGTCTCGCCAGTCACAATCTGTGTTTTCACAAGATCCCCAGGGGACGCACGGGCACATTAAAGACAGAGAAGTATGACTCTAGGCCAGTGATCTGTCTCAACCTTGGGTCCACATCTGAAGTACCAGGCCCTGGATGCTGCTCCAAGATTCTGATTCAACTGCTCTGTGGTGGAACCGAGGTAGCTCTTTGGAACACAGCTTCCCAAGTGGTTCTAATACGTGGACAGGGTGGGCGTAAACCAGTCATCCTCAAACTGGAGTGTGCATTAGAACCATTGGAGGGCTTGCCGAACCACAGAGAACTGGGCTTCATGCTCAGTGTCTGATTTAGCGGATCTGAGTGGGACTCAAGGATTTCTAACAAGTTCCCAGGTGATGCTGATGCTGCTGGTCCCTGGCCTGCACTTTGAGAACCACTGATGGAGCGAGGAGAGGCCAGGATAGGACTCAGGATGGAATCCCCCCCCAAAATCAATATTTATGAGGTCAGCAGAGGAAGAAAGGAAAGAGAAGTGGCTTCAGACACAGGAGGCACATCAGGAAAGAGGGCTCTCCCTGGTGTCTTTTCCATCAGATTATTAAAGCCTTGAGGACTTACCTCATCCGGTTTCCGCCTCACTCTTTGGCAAAGTCTTACTGTTCCAGATTCTCAACAACCACTACTTGGACATTTTTTTTTTTTGAGTTGGAGTCTCACTCTGTCACCCAGACTGGAGTGCAGTGGCTGCTCCCGGCCACCGCAGCCTTGACCCACTGGACTCCGGCGATCCTTCCGCCTCAACCTTCCAAGTAGCTGGAACTACAGGCACGCGCTACCACGCCCGGCTGATTTTTTGATTTATTGTAGAGATGAGGTCTTGCCAAGTTGCCCAGGCGGGTCTCGAAGCCGCGGGCTCAGGCAATTCACTCACCTCAGCCTCCCAAAGCGTGGGATTACAGGCTGAGCCATCAAGCCCGGCTTACTGGGACACTTTATATCTGATCATGTCACCTCCCCGCCTCAGGTGCTGCCCACAGCTTTCAGGATAAAGGCCGAGCTCCTTTGCTCAGTGCATGAGACCCACCCAGCATTATGGGGCTTCTGGCTTCCCCTGTTCCTCTCTCTGGTGACCTTGGCTCCAGGCGTCACAACCGACTCGCTTGTCCTCAACTAATTTTGCTCTCTCATACTTCCCAGCCTCTGCAGCATGTCTTGAGCCCTCTTTCTCTTCCTCAACTCACAGCTCCTACTCAGAGGATCAGATTAGATTGCCTCAAGGAGGGCGTCTCTTTTTGTTTATTTTTTAATCTCTTTCCACCCCCACCCTTTGCCACCTCCAGCTTCTGGCTCAGCTCAGACATCACCTCCGTCCCCCAAACCTGCCACAGATCCTCAGGCTAGGTAGGATTAGGCCCTCCTACCATGTTCTTACTTCCTGTCATAATACTCACCACACCACTTCACAGTTGTTGATTTAATTATCTGCCTCCCTCAGGCTTCGTGGGCGTCCTTGGAGCAGAGAACGGGGTCTTATTTGGTTTTCGCATCCCTCGCTCCTAGTACAATGCCTGGCGCAGAGCAAGAGCCAACGCTTGTTCATTGAATGAAGAAAGAGAGGACGTGGTGAGGGAAGGGATGTGACTGCAGACACAGTTGAGAACGGTTCTCCCTTCCTTCGGCACCCGGTACTGTCAGCGGCATCTTTCCCGTCGTGGTCTGCTTCTTCCCGCCCTCAGGTCACTCTCCTACAGGAGAGCTCCAGCTGGTCACTTCCACAATACTTGCAATGAGTGGTTGGTGTCTTCATCTCCCCAGCTAGCAACGCGGCCACCTCTCTCCAGGCCCAAATCATGTAGGACACACGCTTTGTCCACACTGACGATTCCGACTTTCCTATCGGAGGGCAAGCAGGGTGAGGGATGGAGGGTGCAAACGCCTCTTTCCAGCACCTGGTGTGTTTCCTGGTCCAAAGGAGCCCGCCCAGTCAGACTGAGAGTGAAACTCAGCCTTCTGATCCCACGAGGTGGCCTGAAAGTCAACAACTCCGTGTCCTCAAGGCTCACAGAGTGTGGACAGCTTCCTGACGGGCAGTTGAGTACACCACACTGAGGAAACTGCCTGGAGAGGGACAGGGCCAGGGAGTCAGGGAGAGGCCCGAGGCCATCACGCTATTGCCACGCTGCCACGGGTAGACTCCGATCTCCACAACTGACGTGAGTGACCCTTTTCTGTTTAACAGAAACTTCTATGCCTTCTCTTTCTCATTTGCAAGAAGCTCACAGAGCGGGGGGGGGGGGGGGGGGCCTAGTGGTCTGATCCCTTTGCTCACAGATGAGGGCCCCAAGGGTCAGAACACGGGTCTCACAGTGGGTGAGGATGTAACTGGATTTGAACCCAGTGTAGTCTGCTACGAGCCTTCTCATCCCCTTCAATTTGCTGCCTCTAAAAAAACTGTTCAAACGTGTATAAACCCATGCAGGGTGCAAGTGCAAATTATTCCTTCTGTGGAAGTGCAGAATAGCCAAGTGGTGACAGGAACTTGGCAGGGACGGAGTGCAGTGAGTCAGGGACAGCTTTTTGAGGTAGGAGAGCCGTTCTGTGGGGCTGAGAGGGGGAGGCCTGGCAGGCAGCGAGCGATGTGGAGAGAATTTTGGTGGGAGCACCGCAGGAGAGGAGCGGATGGTATGCTGTGAGGCCTGTGCGCAGTGCTGGGCGGTGGACGGTAGCAAGGACACCGGGAACACTGGGAGAGCCACGCTATGACCTCGTCGATGAAGGTGGCCTTCCAAGCTAGAGCTGTGTTTGTGGAGTGTGTGCATGGGTGCGATGTGCGTGTGTAAGGTGCTTGCGTGTGTGGCCTATGTGGCGTGTGTGTGTTTTTGTGGGATATGAGTGTGTGCTGGGATGTGTGTGCTCATGGGTGTGTGTTCAGGTGGGATTCTGGGCATATCAGAAAATGGCCAGTTGTAAATTTCTGATAGTCTCCCTCCTTCATATACTCACGCTATTCCTTTTAGTCTTAGATCTGAAGGAATATGGAATGTATTTAACTTAAGTTGACTTAAGTTGACATGGATGTTTTAGCATGCTTAACTCAGAGTCAGGTAGGGCCGCATTCAAGGACTCAGGCAACGTTGCTGGAATGCTGCTTTTCTTTTTCAGCTCTGCCATCCTTGCAGTTGAATTACATGCAGGCTTCGTCTGTGCGGTCGTCCTTGGCATATATACCCAGGTTTGCACCCGCCCAGCTTCAAGCCCAGTGGCGGGAAGACATCTCTTTACCTGCAGTTTCCACAAAAACCCCAGATTGGAACTCATTGGCTAGGGTTAGGTCATGTGTTCATCTTGAGCCAATCACTGTGGCCTGTAGGCTAGGAAGCTTTGATTGGCTACCTGGGTCACAAGCTCTAAGGAGGGGGAGTGAGGTCCAGCCCCCCAAAGAAGGGAACTATTCCCAAAGGTTCTTTGGGAAGCTGGTGCTGGAGGGGTAAGTGGATGTTGAGTAGGTAGACACAGAACCTGCCTCTTCCTGTCGACGGAAGGCTTCCCACGTGTGTGAACTTGGCCTTCAATCTTGGCCCAGTCAGTGGTTGGCTTTCTCACCTGCTATTTTCCTTCCAAACGTGTGAAGGAAAGTTGTTTCAGACTCATACGAGGGAATTTGAAGGCGGGGAGAGTTTGAAGAAAGACAGGCTTTCTAGAACCAGTTCTTGTACTCACTGGTTGAGTCTCGGGCTCCTAATATGCAAAATGAGGATGATGACGTCTGTCCTGCTAAGACCCCAGAACTGTCCCGTCTGTCAAATGAAGTCAATGGCGAATGGGCTTTGGAAATGTTAGAGAACTGAATATGTTTCAAATGTGAGAGTAGCCAGGGCTGGTTGCCACAATTGTGATATATTTCTGTCCTGAGGGGTACATGGCTTCGACCCCTGCCCATCGTAGCATCACTCTTGTTCATCCCTAGGGCTCCTTGTGGGACTCCTGGGGACTCTCGTGATGCAGCAACCATAGGAACAACGCCTGATCTTGGTCACAAGGAGAGGAGATGACTAGAGACATAAGGGGAGCTCTAGCTGCCTCCTGTCTCCTATCCCTTCCTGTGGGTCCAGATGGCCACGGTGGCCCTCCTCTCATGCTGGTGATCTCTCTCTTCTCCCTCGGATTCCCGGTGTTCACCATGAACTGACTGCTGCTCTTGTTGGTGCCTCGTGGGGGTCCCCCACATCCTCAGCCTCATGGAGGCTTCCCAGCCTGTTTTGGGTCATCGCTGAATATGGGAAGGAAAGAGGATGAATAAGTGGAAGTCTCTGAGAAGTCTTGTGGAAAGGGAGAGTGTTGAATTTTGTGTAACCTGCTGCTTCTGAGTTTTGATGATTAGTGTATCCTGAGGGTTAGGAGCATTGGTTTGTGGGCCAGCGGGTTGGGATAAACTTGTGTTCCTTCATGGTGACCTTGGGCAAGTTACTAATAATACCTGTGTTTCAGTTTCTCATCTGCAAAGTAGGCATATTGATGGTAACTCCCTCATTGATTTTTGAGAGGATTAAGTAAAAGGGTATTTGTGAATCACTTATGCTTGGCTTGTAGTTAGCTATTGTTATTTTGTAACTTGGATTTGTTTTGGTAACACCTATTTTCACTCTCTGGAATGAGTATTATGTGAATGCTTGTTTTGGAAATGCTGATGTAGAGGAATCCTGAACAGAGAAGTATCCAGTGTGTTCACCATGTGTTTTGATTGCAAATATTTTGCCTTGTGATTAGATTATGTGATTTGGGTTTTGGCTCAGATGTTATCATTGTCTTCCACTTAGGACACAAACAACACTTGAACAATATTTCTTCCAGGCAATTCTTTTTTTTTTTTGAGTTGGAGTCTCACTCTATCGCCCAGACTGGAGTGCAGTGGCACGCTCCTGGCCACCGCAGCCTCGACCTGCTGGGATCCGGCGATCCTTCTGCTTCAACCTTCCAAGTAGCTGGAACTACAGGCGCGCTCTACCATGCCTGGCTAATTTTTGATTTATTGTAGAGATGAGGTCTCGCCAAGTTGCCTGGGTGGGTCTTGAACCCGGGGGCTCAGGCAATCCACTCACCTCGGCCTCCCAAAGTGCTGGGATTACTGGCTGTGCCACTGAGCCTGACCTTCCAGGCAATTCTTATCAAGCTATTCTCTTTCTCAAGAACCTGCCATGATGACTCATTCCCTTTTATCACTGAGTTGGAAGTTCCACAGTCCTGCATTCAGTTGCTTCATCCGTCCCTTCCCAGGCTTGTGTCATCAAGATTCTTGGGCGCCTGCACGAATGCTCCATTACCACCAGTCTGGGACCCTCACCTCTTTTATTCCCATTTCCACCTGTGATGTCTTCCTACCTACTCTTGCCAAAGCCAAGCTCTCACCTTCAGAACCCAACTTGAACCTCCGCTCTAAACATCACCCAAATGTTCTGGGAAGATCAGACGAGGCTTTGGCCTTAGCCTTGTGCGTGCTACTTGGACTGTGTTCACACGCGTCTATGTGATCTAAGAATTTTCTGTGTATGTTCTCTTTCTCGCACCCTCTCCTTCCCACCACAGCAGGGGCCAGGCCTTCTATTGATTTTGTAGCTAGTGCAGCTCTTAGCACACAGTAGGTGCTGCTCAGGGAAGGCATGAGAGGCAGCTGCAAAGGCATGAGAGGCCCTGGATCAGAGGAGTTTTCTGAGGACAGACCCTATCAGGCTTGTAGTCGTGAAGCCTATTAAACAACAAGAAAAAAAGTTCCATAGGATAAGTAGTATTTACAAAGCATCTTTTTAATCTTCTTGCTCTGGAGGGACAGACATCAGGGCCCAGAAAAATTGGCCCTGACATCACAATGTGGGGATTCAGGGACTAGGTTGACTCCCTACCTGGTGTCCCTGTAGCCCTCTGCCCAGCGTGGGTAAGCACAACTGATTCTCTGCTTAGACCCTGAGCAAGGACCACATGTGACTTCAAGAGACACCTTGGCATGTTTCCATCTTCCTTTGGTCTCTTTAGGAGGGGCCACCAGAAGATTCAGGGGACAGAAGGCAGTGACTTCTGGGGAGGGCTGTCTTCAAATCCCAGCTCCTTTATCCTGCTGTGTGCTCTTTCAGCCTCAATTTTGCACCTGGGAAAGGGTGACAATGGTAATGGTCCCTACCTCATAAAGTTATTGCATGAAATCTGAATGAAGAGCCTAGCGCTGTTTCTGGTAGTCAGGGCTTGTCAGCGTGGGCTACTATTATTTTACGTATGGCTTAATTTAAGATCACAGGTTCTGAGTCAGGCGTGGTGACTCACGCCTGTCATCCCAGCACTTTGGAAGGTGGAGGCGAGAGGATTGCCTGAGCCTATGGGTTCGAGACCAACCTGGGCAACTTGGCAAGACCTTGACTCTACAATAAATAAAAAAATTAGCCAGGTGTGGTGGTACACACCTGTGCTTCCAGCTACTTGGAAGGCTGAGGCAGGAGGATGGCCTGAGCCCAGCAGGTTGAGGCTGCAGTGGCTGTGAGCATGCCACTGAATTCCAACCTGGGTAACAGAATGAGATTCCAAACAAAAAAAAGAAAAAATCACAAGTTCTGGAACGATCTCAGCTTAGAAGTCCCTCCCCTGTGAAGCCTTCTAGGCTTTCTCTCTCTATGCTGAATTTCCCCCATTGTCCTCAAGGCCAGTATAACACGTTATACTCATCTGTGTGGAGTCCCCTGTTCACGGGTGTGCTTCTTTCCTCTATGACCGTGTCTGGGACTTGAGCATGAAAACCTGTGCTTTCACATGCAGAGAATGTTTTCAGAAATAAATATATTGAAAGTGACTTCTCCTGCCCTGCTCCTCTATTTTTAAATTTTAATGTAATTCATTCATTTTTAAAATAGGCAATCCCTTCCTATGGTTCAAAATTCATGGTAAATATGCAGTGGAAGTTCTCCCTTCCCAGAAGCAAACAGTGTTATAATTTTTAAATTGTGTATCCTTCCAAAACTATTATATATGTGTGTATGCAGAGATATGTAAGTAGTCTTTCAATATTCTCTTTGCATCTCCAGTTCTGTTGACTCGTCTGGGTTGTTGATGTTGCATAGCCCAGGTTCTGGCTGCAAGCCCTGGCTCCATGCACTACTTGTGAGGTTGTGGCAGGAGCCCTAACTTCTTTCTGCCTTAGTTTCCTCGGGGTACATAGCTGTAGCTGTCCCATAGGATTACTGTGAGCAGACATGTAACACAACGGTGCTTGTGGAGAGTAGAAACTGGGTGATGTCAGTTATCAATGTGGGTTGCCATTCCCTCTGTGCTTACCGCCTGTGAGATCTATGCTACCTCCTTCACACTCAGCACCTCCTTGATCAGCCAACAGGCCTAGGAGACAAGGGCTGGCATCTTCATTACACAAACTCAGACTCAGATAGTTGTGGTATCTGGCATCCGGTCATTGGCCCAGGGTCCCTTGGGCAGTACATGTCAGAAGATTTGAGGCTGGACCTCAGGGGACTATACTGTCTCTTGAAACTTCTTGTTGACATCCTCTTCCTAGGACCACAATCTGTCCACAGTAGATACTTAGTAAATGCTGACACACTGGGGCGTTTCCTTCCGAGTGCCTTTGTGTTTTGAGGGTGTCCATTTCTGAGCTGAATCACTGAGGCTCTAGATATGTCCTGGTCTGACCCTTAATTCTGCCAGGGCCTTATGCTTAGAATATGCAGCTCCTCCGGGCGCTGGAGGAATCGGCTTCTGAATTATCTTTTGTTTTTCCTCATGTTTATATCAGCAGAAATGAAGGCAAGAGAAACCAGCCTTTAACTAGGATTTTATTACCCATTGACCTCAGCCGTCTCCATCTATCTCTTGCTAGCTCTGCCTATTAGTTGTCAGGGCAACGTGGTGTAACTCCCCACTGGCTGCAGTTGGCTGAGTTTAAGTCTCCCCTGCCGCCCTCGCTGGCTGGGCATGGCCACCCTGTGTACTTGCTCCAGAAGCACTGGTCGGGCATAGTCCTGGAAAAGTAAATCAGGAGAATGAGATGTGTCTGGGAGAAGAGACGGATAACTGCCTAGCCTCTTATTCTCAGAGAATAATTGCAGCTTTAAGTATGGTTCGTGGGCCATTGCTGAAAATAGTGAAGTTGAGTACAATGTACATGTGGGAATGGCTGACATTGAAGCTGTTCAGCCTCACTTGGGCTGGAGCTTGCTCTGTCCGGTACTGGGTCCCGGTATCTCTCTTCCTGTCTCTGATGTCCCTGGAACAAGGTAAATGCCTATCTGTGTTTACCTCCTCTTCCCCTGGGCACATTTCTGTTTCCGCCCCAAGCTTCTCATCATTCCCTTCCAAATTGTCCATCTTGCCTTCGCGCTGCCGTCTCTTCTAACCTCTGAAACACCTCGCTTCTTCCCCTTTCCAAAGTTTTAACTATTTCCCAATATTTCTCTCTCCTTCGGCAACTTTTCTGCCTTCAAATATGCACAGGCATCCTTTTCCTTCTTCCCCTGACTCCCTTGTCACTAGAGCTCCCTACCTCATTCTGTAAGCTTCCTGACACCATCTATAAGCCCAGCCCTGGGGAGACGAGGATGAAGCAGACACAATTCTTGTCCTTGAGCAGGGGGGACAAAAATGTAACCCCTATGACTATGGCACACGGTGTGCGTGCTGGGACGGCAGTGAACTCAGACCTGTAGGAGCACAGGTGAGCAGAAGCTACAGAACCAGGGCTTGTTTTGGTAGAGCAGGTTTACCACCACACCCCTGAGGCGTCACAGAGAAAGTAACGTTGCACTTGGGACTTGAAAGAGAGCGAACAGATTTCTAGGTAAAGAAAGACGGGGTGGGGCAGGAAGGATAGAGGGCATCTGTTTGCTGGGACTTTTAAAGTTGAAAGTAATAGAAAATCAATTTAAACAAACTCAAGGAAAAAATGAGCTGTATTAGCTCATGTCATAAGGAAGAGGGCATGGTTTCAGGCATGACTGGAATAAGGAGTTCACATATGTTACTGAGAATCTCTGTTTTGCTCTTAAAGTATCACTGGTTCTCTCTCTGGTTCTTTCTCTGTCTCTAGTTCTTTCTCTCTCTCTGGTTCTCTCTTTCTCTTTTTGGTTTCTCTCTCTCTCTGGTTCTTTCTCCCTCTCTGGTTCTTCTTCTCTCTCTGGTTCTTTCTCCCTCTCTGGTTCTTCTTCTCTCTCTGGTTCTCTCTCTCCCTCTGATTCTCTCTCTCTGGTTCTTTCTCCCTCTCTGGTTCTTCCTCTCTCTCTGGTTCTCTCTCTTCCTCTGATTCTCTCTCTCTGGTTCTTTCTCTGTCTCTGGTTCTCTCTCTCCCTCTTGTTTCTCTCTCTCTCTCTTTCTCTATCTGGTTCTTTCTCCCTCTCTAGTTCTTCCTCTCTCTCTCTGGTTCACTCTCTCTCTGGTTCTCTCACTCTTTCTCTGTTTCTTTCTGGTTCTCTCTCTCTCCCTCACCCCATTCTCTCTCCCTGGTTCTCTCTCTCTCTCTCCTCCCTCTCTGTTTTAGCTATACTCCCAATCTCACAATGAGAGAGACCCTGTGCCCTCTTCCAACATAAATCCACCTTCCAATCGACTCTATACATAGTTGTGTGCCGAATGTGCACGGACAGTTTTGTCCTTGGTCAACTTCTCCACTGTTCCTTGTTTTGCCTCCAATGCAACCCTCATTCTCAGGAGAAAACCAAGCTATATTAATATTTGTATTAAATATAAATGGGCTGAAACTCCAAACGAAAGGCAAAGATTATCAGATAAGATAAAAATATCAAGACCCAACTGTAATTGCCTTTAAGACACTCACTTTAAAGATAAAGATACATAATACTAGTCAAAAGAAAGCTGAAGTGACAGTATCATAGAGCATATTTTAGAGGAAATAATATAAACAAAGATGAACACAGTCATTTTATAATGATAAAGAATTCAATTCATCAAGTAAAAATAATTAACCTAAACATTTATGCACCTGATGACATAGCTTAAAAATATAGAAAGCAAAAAATGATCAGAGTTTTCTCCTGGGTTTCATTTGGAATCATTTTATGTTGTTGTATCTTAAAATTTACTAATATTTTTTGTTATATCTAATCTGCCATTAATCCTATCCAACATTATTATTATTATTTTTGTAAATCTCAGACACTGATATTTTTATCTTTAGAAGGTTGATTTGGGTCTTTAAAAATATCTCCCATGATCAATCTTTTCTTTAAATTTTAAGTACATGGAGTACAGTTATAAAAATTGTTTTAATGTTTCTCCAAGCAAGTTCTATTTCAGTTCTGGACTGTTTCATTTGATTGTTTTTCCTCACTATTATTAGTCATATATTTCTGCTTTTCTGGATACTTGTTTCTTTTTATTGAATTTTAGACATTGCAAATGCTACCTTGCTGGATATTTTTCTATTTTTCTATTTCTGGAAATATTCTTGCTTTATCTGAGCTGCAGTCAGATTACTTGGAAACAGTTTGATCATTCTTGAGATTTGTCAGACCAGACTTGAGCACCATTTAATCTAGGACTACTCTTTCCTCACTAATGAGGAAAAAATCTTTCTGAGTACTCAACCAAATAGTCCACGAGGTTTTTCAGTCTGCCTGAAAGGAACAGGTGCTATTCTTGGCCCAGTGGGACCACCAAGTATTGGTTCCTCTAATTTTCTTGGAAGGCTCTTTCCCTGACTTGAGTTAGCTTTCTCATGTGTACTTGCTGATTAGTATTTTGATGAATACACATGGAGGATCTTTTGCATATCTTTAGGGTCTTCTTTTCTTTATTTTTTATTAAATTTTATTTTATTATAGAGACGTGGGGTACAAGTAAGGACTAACTCACAAGTAGGCTGCGTGCAGGTGAAGTTTGGGCCTCCAACGGGCCCTTCCTCCCCCTGGTATAAGACCAGGTAACCTTTGTGCTATTAGGGTCTTCTTTTTTGTTGCTCTCTCCTTTCTGTTATTGTGAGTACTCTGGTACTCTTTCTTCCTTAGTCTCGAACTTTCAAGTTTGTGTCCCAACTCAAAGAGTCTGATGAGCTCTTCCGGTGCACCTCTTCTCTTTGCACTGTGGCCTGGAAACCCTCATTGGGTACTCATAGGACTCCTCTTTTTTCTTTTCTTTTTGAGTTGGAGTGTCACTCTGTCGCCCAGACTGGAGTGCGGGCAGCCTTGACCTGCTGGGCTCCGGCGATCTGGCCGCCTCAGCCTTCCAAGTAGCTGGAACTACAGGCACACGCTACCATGCCCACTAATTTTTTGTTTTATTGTAGAGATGAGTTCTCGCCAAGTTGCCCAGGCAGGTCACGAACCCGCGGGCTCAGGCAATTCACTCACCTCGGCCTCCCAAAGCACGGGATTATAGGCTGAGCCACCGAGCCCGGACTGGACTCCTCTTTTTTTTCTACTGTCACGCAGGGATCGCTGCCTTTTGTTGTCTGATATCCAATGTTTTGAAAACAGTTGTTTAATATAGACTGTCTAGTTTGCAGCTGTTTCATTCAAGAAGGTATATCTGGTCCCTCTTACCCCATTTTGGCTGAAAACGTTAAGTTCTTAACTAGGTACCTATATTTTTATAATCACCCATTGTTGTTTCATTAGTACTTGCTCTTATTTCATCATATCCTGGTTCTTTTTTTATAAATGTTATTTAAAAATCTTTTTTAAGAACTTTAAATGTATGAGATTTTTTTATATTAATTTTTAAGGCCTAAGATTCTACATTTCTTGGGTTTTCCCCTTATATCTCATGATGTTGGTATTTCTCATATATGTAGTAACTTTTGATTGTAAGTTAGTCTCTGTGGATAATTTCTCTTTTATATGTTCAGGGTTGTGACAGTCTCTGGGTAGAAAGATTGTGTTTTTCAACCCTGATATTTTTTAGGAGAATGATCTTGTCCAGAGCATGCAAGGATCACTTATGGCAGAATACTACCCACATGGATAGTTTGGTTAACTTGGGCCTTATGGGTGAAGGCAAATACTTGGAATAGAGAAGCTAATTAGTAACAAACTGGAGAGGGGCTGTAAAGCAACTAACAACAGCTGCGGTTTGAGAAACCGGTTCTGTCCTTGGCTAGTGATTAGAGGGTAAGTCCAGTGAACCGCTAGAAAAACATGAGATTTACGTAATGTTAAAATGGCTACTCATTGGGTATATTAAACCCATGTAATGTCCTTTCATATATCTGTGAAATCATATATATATATATATACACAAAAAGAGATTTATTATGAGGAATTGACTCATGCAATCATGGAGGCTGAGAAGTCCCATGATCTACCATCTGTAAGCTGGACACCCAGAAAAGCTGGTAGTGTAATTCAGTCCAAGTCTGAAAGCCTGAGAATCCGGGAAGCCAATGGTGTAAATCCCAGTCTGAGTACAAGAGAAGGTGAGAGATGTCCCAGCCCAAGCTGTAAGGCATGAGAAAGAGTCTACAGTTCTCATTTCTCTGCCTTTTGTTCTATTCAGGCCCCCAGTGGATTGGATGATACCACCCACACGGGGGAAGGAAATCTATTTACTTAGTCCAGGGATTCAAATGCTCATCTCACCAGGAAGCACCCTCACCGACACACCCTGAAATAGCGTTTAATGAAGTATCTGGGCATCATTGGGTCCATTTAAGTTGATCCATAAAATTAAGTATCACAGTGACCGTTGGCGCGTTTCAGGAGGGATCCTGCAAATCGATGGGCGGCTTCCAATGAGCCTCTTGTCAGCAACCTGGGGCCAAGCTGGGGGAGGCTGAGAGCACCCCTCTTCGCTTCTTGGGATGAGGATGCCATGTGGCCACGACTTATCTCAGGGATTACCCAGAGCTGAAGGTCATTCTACCTCCATACCCCATCGAAGGCTGGGGCCTGCTCGTGCAGCTGATGGTTTCCACCGTACTCACGGTCGTGGCTTAAGGATATGCTTCCAGAAGCCGGACTCCTATCTGGAAGCAGATCTCTATGGGTTCTGCGTACCTCTGGGCTGATGTTTCTGAACACGAAGTATTCTGCTTCCCGTGGCCTCACAGGACCATCATGAGGGTCTGCAGTAGATTTTCTGAAGCCCCAGAGCTTTCCGTAGATGTTTGGGGAACTCTAGACTTGCAAAGCTCTATCCCTGGTGTGCTTCTGATGTCTTGGAGGACCCTGGAGGGGACGTGCAGGCCCAGCGAATTGACCGTGTGAAGGGACTCCAGGAAGTCCAGAATGCAGGCTTCTCCATCTTTGACAGATCCCATTAAAATCCTGGGACATATTTTTAAAGAGTCATGAGATTCGACATTGACGCTCCGCTCCTGTCCGAAAGTATAAAGCCAGTGTGAACTTGAAGTTAGAGTGGTTCTGGGGGTCCTGGCTCCACAGCCTAGGGCTCTTTGAACACCAGCGAGAGTTATTGGGAAACCCTCGTCTGTGAGAAAGCCTATGGGATCTGATCAGCTAAGCCGGGTCAATAGCCCAGGTCTCTGGGTCCTTTGTTGCATCAGGTACCCACTGGCTTGCTGAGGTGGGGCCTGCGTGTACAGAGAGGACACAGTGGGAGCCAAACCCTAGGCAGAAGACAGTGAAAGGGAGTGTGGCCCCTGGTGGGAACGCTGAGAAGCTCGCCGGGCTGAGCCCAGGGCCCAGGGAGGAGGCGCCTTTGGCCAGAATTAGGAGACAGAACAGAGTCTCTGAGCTAAGAATTGGGAATGAGAGAAGGGGCTCTGAATGAGAAGCAAGGAAGGAGAGTTGCGCGTGGTAGAAAGTCAGGGCATCTGGGAGCCCTCAGGAATGTGCAGGAAGCTGGGCTTGGAGAGTGGAAGAGCTTATCCCGAGCAACATTGTGAGACAGGGGCAATGGCCCCGCTGGCTTTCCTGCACTCACTGCAGCGAGACATGTGGGTCTCTGACATTACTGCAGCATGAACCGTGGAGGCTGGGGAGACAGCGATGGATCGTGGCAGGTGCTGAACTCCACGGTTTGGTTCGCGGGGTCTTGCCATCCTGGGAGCAGTGTCTGAGCAAGACAGGCTTCCCTGGACTGACAGAATCTCTCTTCCTCCTTGTTCCCTGCATCCCTCGACCAGCGTGAGAAAGCCACGTCTGGCTGTCCTGCCATGATGCTGATGGCATGAAAGGATGGCACAGTGGGATGGACCCTGCAAGGCAGGCATCGACTTCCTTTAGAACTCAACAGGCAGTTCTTGGCTGCTCCTTGGAGGGTGGTGTGCATTCTCAGTTCCCCCTCATTTAATTTCGTCTTAATGGGAGCCGTGAAGGGCACAGTACTGGTTTGGAGGGTCGTGTTTTGAGGTTTTATGGCTTATGCGGGGGAAGCTGCCCTGACCTTGTGGAGGGTCTAGGAAAGGGGTGGGAGGATATTGAGATAGGGCCAATTTCTGTTGCTCTCAGAGGCATCCGTCAGATTTATTTAAGAGAAGAACACTGGTCACAGTTCTCGGGCTTGGGTTCCTCCGGCTCCATTGCCTGACTGAGTGGGGTTTTGGGACACCAAGCAGAGTTTCCTTCTTTTACCCCTCAGAATAACATTCAAACTCCTCGCCACGTCCCACCCACTCCTTCATGATCTAGTCTCCACCCATTTCTCCACCCATTCTCCCAGGGAGCCTCCTTCATGACCTTCCAGCCACTGGCGTCCCTGTTCTCCAAACAGCCAACTTTATGTTGGCCCCAGGGCCTTTGCACTTGCTGTCCCTGCCTCTAGAAACACTCTGTCTCTTGATCTGTGCGAGGCTGCTGCTTTCTCATCACAAGGCATTGCTAGATGTGCCTGTCCAGTGAGGCTTCCTTGGCCTCCTTTCTAAAAGAGCTGCTCTTTTCCCCCAACTCAATCATTTTTTCACTTCACTATCCTATTTTATTTTATTTTGGAGGTGCTTACTACCATCTAAAACCATCTTTTTTTTTGTGTGTAGATACTTGTTTGTTTTCCATTTGCCTCATCTCTCTCCATGTGAAGGGATATTGGGGGTCTTGCTTGTTTATTTATTGCTGTATCTCGAGTAGTACCCAGGACATAGTAGGTGCTCAGGAAATATGTGTTGACTAAATAGGAGATGTTTATTAACAACGATCCTGCTTGCTTCTTAGAGTGGCTGAGAGACTCTAATAACACAGTCTATGTTTTGGACGTTCTGTGGGGCTGGCCCAAGGGAGAGGACAGGTGACACTCTGCCTGTGCTCTCTGAATATATGTTAGAACTCTGGGGACATGAGGCCAAGGCAAGGGTTGACAGGGGCACAGTCCAGGTGCAGGCAAGGAGAAAGTGGTGGGGCAAAGAACGCCATGGAGCCTGCATTTTGAGTGCTGATATTGGTAAAAAAAAAAATCACCGAGGCTGCACCCATTCCAGACCTCTCTAGGAATTCTCCAGAAATCCTAGGTGTGAGACATCTGCTTTGGCTATTGGGAAAGCTCCCTTCCTCTTGTAGCATAAAGTGCCAGTGTTCCCAACTTTCTTGAGGGTTAGAGGAAAGAGTTTAAGGAGTGTGGCCTCAGTTTCTCTTCTCCATAATGTGGATTGAGAGATATGTTAAACTACTTGTGTTTTTTTTTTTTTTAGATTAGAAAATATAGTTTATTTAGAAAGTACATTAGAGAGACAGAGAGAGAGAGAGAAAGAGGAGAGAGAAAGAGGAGATTCACCTCCCCAAGGTAGGGGAGGGGGCCAAAGCCAGGAAACATGTCCTGGCCATCGCTCAAAGAGCACATGGCCACACCATAGCTTAACGAGGCAATGGGCCAAACTACTAGTCTTATGACTAAACAATGCCCTATGACCCCGGGCAGCCTCTCTGTGCAAACGTGAGTTCCACAAACATTTCTAAAGTTCTGCGTCCTCCTGTGTGACAAAAGGAAGTGGTAACAACAGGCTCTAAGCTTCCACTTTGACGTCCTCAGTTTCTGCCCACGCTCCCTGGAGCAGTCCAGCCACCTCTCTGGCTGAAGCCGTACGTCTGGGTGACTGAAACTGCTGGGATAGCAAAACCGTCTCAAGACTCATATTGGCATGCCATCACATCTATGTGCGTGGAGCGATGGCCTTCATTTTTTCTGCAGTGGGAAGAGGCTTGTTTGAGAAAAGGAGCACAGCTCACGGCCTCCTACCCCTGTCCTTTTGCTGGAGTTGGTGTCCACTCCCAGTGTGTCTGTGCCTGGCTCGAGCTCTTTCTCACTCCTGCCCTCATGCCATCCATCAGGTCAGGGGCAAAGGTGACGAGGATGTGGCCAGCAGTGTTGGTGGGGGCGGGGGGCTCCGAGGTGAAGCCCATCGGAGCTGGGCTGGTAAAAATCAGCGCCACGCAGCCTCCCGGGGAGAGGGAACCAAGGAGTTCCTTGTCTGATCCTAAGTATTTCCTTCCGTTGGTTATTTGTCATGGAGAGAGCTCAGCAGGTCATTATCATGTTACCACTTAGCCATCAATTAACAAAAGTCTACCCCTTTGGGTCATTTCTGATAAATCAATCTCTCCATTTTGCTCGTTATTTGGTTGCTTTCTTTTAACCGCTTCTCCTGCACTGTAATTTATGGGGCCTCATCGTCCGGGGGGAGCTCCACTCCTGCTCTGAACCCCGGGAAAGCCTTCTGGAGAATGTTAAAGGGCCGGTGAAAGACAATTGCAGGAGCCAGAAACGCTTTGCTAGATTAAACCTTCTGGAGTGAGGGTCATATTCTTTCCCTCCCCAGCCCCAGCCCACAAACACAGGGGGCAAAGAGCTCTGGGGTGGGAGGGGGTGGGTCACTGCATCGGACATGGTTTGCATTTTCTGACTCAAATCTCATTGTGTTGTTTCCTTTTCATATTTATTACCACTTAAGGTTCATTTACATTCCTTCTCTGTCCGCAGTGATCAGAGCAACACCTCCCAAATTAGCATCGTTTGCAAGTTTCATTAACATGCTGTTTACTCTCCCTCTTTCAGATCATTAATAAAGATGACCCCCATGCACCCTGCCTCCCCCAACCCAATGCATTTCCATTTGTCATCACCCTTTGTTTGCAGACTTTGAGCGAGTTTTAAATTTATGTGGCAGCACTCCTTACTAAGCCAATTTGAATTAATTTTGAGTGTAACACTTTATACCACTATATCAAATGCTTTTCTTACAGCTGCATGCTTTTTATCAATAGTCTTCTCGCCACCTATTTGGTATTCAGGCTGAAAGCTCTCAATTCTGCCTGGCATTTTAGTTCTTTAAAAGTCACTGTATCCTCTGTACCGACTAGGGACTTTCTCCTAATTTTTCGCTTATTTTGAAATGATGGATGTTACGAAAGAAAGGATTTGGGGAGCTATTTATTGCGATCGATCGCTTTCATCTTTCTTTCCCACATCTGCTACTGTGGTGAGTAAGTAATTCTGGTGAAATACCCTCACATGCCAGATTGCAGGAGACCTGGACCTCCTATTTTGAAGGCTACAGATTTCCCAAATATTCCCTCCCTTGTTTGAATCTGAGTATCTATTTTTTCACCTGTATACCAGTTATGAAGATGCTTTTAATGCCTGGCATATTGTGGGTTCTCAAGAAATGTTTTTTCAGTTAGTAAATGAATACAGTAAATAAACCTATCAGTCATTCATACTTTCTCCCTAATCTGTACCAGTTCCTCATTTGACGGAGTAGTGAATAGATTAAAAAAAAAAAAATCAAGGCTGCTAGTGGATGATAGATTGTCATTCATTTATCCCACACATACTTACTGAGACTTTACTTTGACCAGACACTGTTCTGGGCTCTGAGGATATTGCAATGAACAGACAGAATATTTTTTCTCTTGCAATGTCTTAAGAAAGAGACAATGAACAAACATACAGGTATTTAGTGTGCTGTCAGATTGTGATAAGTGTTATGAGGAAAAAAGAGAGATAAATAAGATACTGAGAGAGATTTTATGGTAGTCAAAGGCATGCGCGCGTATGCGACTGACCTAATTTTTTAGTTCTAAATCTTTTATCTGGGAAGGCATACAATTTCCAGAAACTCAATAGGTAGAAATAATGACTAACATAGTACTTAGAATTTCACTGTAACAGGTGACTAGTCAGATTTTCTTTGAGACCCAAACATAGCCATGCTAGGCCAGAATCTGGACTTTCCTAGGTCCTGGGGCTCTTCCAGACAAGACCTGAGGAGTGTTATCCTTCTGAACTTTTGAAGATGAGCAAAGACTTGATAGAGAACACTGGCTTCACCCTGTATATAAATTATACCAGGTACAGATGGCCAAAGGGGCCACTTGGTATGAAGGTACATGTCCTCGACCACAGACCCAGTTAAGGACATCTCAGCAGAAGTCTGCAGTGGCTGAAGACGGGCTGAGGCCAGAAGTCTTTGACCCTGTTAGGGTACGGACGGACAGGGTGAGGGTGGAGAGGCGCAGGAAGGCGCAGCAGCACTGCCCAGGCTGGCAAGCTGGAGGTGCGTGCCGGCAACCCAGAGATCCCAGTAAATTGCAAAGCATTGTGACACACAGAGGTGAGAGAAGAAAAGATTTATTTAAGAAAAGTTCACCCCCCCACAGACAGGGAGTGAGCCTACACTCTAGGTGAGTGTGGCCTCGTAGCCCCCCAGAGTCCTGGCTTAAATCCTTCTCTTGGAAATGCTGCACGTGACTGCTGTGACTTCCTTGTCGACCACCTGTGGATGTCTTGGAGATCCTGTGAGACAGAGACTCATTAATGTTCACCCACATTATCATAGCCCCTAGAGAAGGGTGTGACAAGGATTCTAAGTCTCCTGTATCTTCCCAAATGACATTCCTTAGAGCTAATGGCTGCACTTCCCCTATCTCCTAGGTATTCCCAGTGGGTAGCTTCGGGGAACCTTCGCTTCCCTGTAGATAGGGCCTGTTCTACTGGAAGATTAAGTCCCCACCCACTGCCCCTCTGGGCAGGCTACAACTTTTGTAATCACAAGTTTCATGACTTTTACAGTCCTTGACCAATGTATGATATCTTAGGCCTTGTAAATTCCCTATGATATCCCTGGCACCAGGAAGTCTGTTCCAAAAAAAAAGACAAAGTCAGCAAAGTTAATTTTTTCTTAAAGTGTGCATTTCTCCAAAAGCATAACTTCTACTTTCTCATCATTGCATTAAGATTTAGGAAGAAGAGTAAAAAATGCATTCCCCACTCTCGGACTGTCCTTTCAGTAAAAACATTACCAGAATCTGCAGCCTCAGAAATGTCTTCTCAATCTTCTGTTTTCCTATGTATTCTTCTTATCTATGTTATGAAGTGAAGTATCAGGATCAATTTATCATCATTCTTCTATAGTTAGTAACTCAGTTCAAAGTGTTTCTCGCTCTCCCTCCCTCCCTTTTTCTCTCTCTCTCTCCCCGCCCTCCTCTCTCTCCTCTCTCTCTCTCTCTCTCCCCTTCTTCCTCTCTC